>NC_081560.1:18651109-18658018 GCF_022355385.1 Mustela nigripes
ATTATTAAGTCCATAATTACCTTAGAGCTTCTTTTTTTTTTTTTTTTAAGATTTTATTTATTTATTTGACAGAGAAAGACACAGAGAGGGAACACAAGCAGGGGACATGGGAGAGGGAGAAACAGGCCTCCCGCTGAGAAGGGAGCCTGATGAGGGGCTCAATCCCAAGACCCTGGGATCATGACCTGAGCCGAAGGCAGATGCTTAACAAATGAGCCACCCAGGTGCCCCAAGACTTACCTTGTAATAATGTCTAAAATTACAAAATTTCTGAAAATTTCACAACCAGCTCTTAGAAGCCTATAGGAGCCAGCACCCACAAACCACCCAGGGGTGACTCACTGAATACATCTACTCTCAGATAAGTGGATGGACAGGGGTCTGGAGACTTGAACCTCATCGAGTCCCAGATTTGCCACAATGAGGACATGAATGCAGGGAGAAGGAGACGAACAAATATGACAGAGCTTAGGAAAAACAGAATATCTAAATCTAATCTGGGGAACAAAGAAAGAGTCAAGGCCAAGGGTGAAGTAGAGAGTTTGAGAAGGTAAGGTCAGAGGCCCGAGTCTGCGTCCTTGAGGATGCTACAGACCACGAGTGGCAAACCAGAGAACTCTGCAGAATCCATCCTCATGTTCCCCAAGCAAGGCTTCGTATCTTCATTCTCTGTTCTACGTTGACTCTATTTCTGGGTATGGAAAAAGGCCAAGCAGGAGACAGAGGACACCTCATGAACTGGCAAGCTTTAGGTGAACATTAATGATCAACTAGGCAAAAAGAACGTAAGACCAGGAATTCAAGAAATACTGTTTCTACCCACATCTAGATGTCGCACAGAGAAAAATGTGCACGCAAAGCTCTGAACCGCACAGAAGAAAAGCTCAACTATCACAGGGAACTGGCAATCTTTGGGGAAAGCCAGTCTGTCTCACTCAGCAAGGCCTCCCCGGAGTCAAGCACAATCATACTCAGTACATGTATTTTTCACTAAATGAATTTCCATTATATCTGTTCCACGAGGTAACTGTCTTTGAAATTCTTGTCACTTGAATACAAAGGGACACTCTGTGTGTATGACTGAGAACTACTTTTTCATGGAAAACTTTCTGCCTTTTTCTTTATTGCTCAAGATTCTAGTAATACTTGAGAATTCATGAGCTCACAAAGGAAGGCACATTTAAAATGTCTGACCTCCGACTCTTCCTACCACCTTACTCGGGGCAGCATGATACAGAATTTTTATGTACATGGCACTTATCAAATGCTTGCTGAATTCAAAGATTAGTGGAAGATTCATCTCATTACTCCAAACTGCCAAATAATGGGCTATTTTGCTAATTGACACCTGAACATATAATTATAACTGGCAACCCTACAGAGCAGAGCACCTCAGGTCAAAAATCAGCTAGCTTCCAGATCCCAAGGGGCCGAGTGTGGATTGAATTGGAAGTTAGTTAACGTAGTTCTCACTTTTATAATTGCAAAAAGGAAGCCCAGCTGTAAGCCTCAGGATGGCTTTGGTAAAGCCAATACTGAGATTGAGGTCCTCCTGGTTTTATTGAATATTGTGTTCCTGCTCCCCTGGCTCTCCCTTGCTTGAGCGGTAAGGATTTCCTGCCATAAAACTCTGGTTGATGTGGTACGACTTGGATATAAAAAAGTGTAATGTCTAATGAAGAAGAATGTCTAACATTTATCAACTTCTTTTTTCCAGAACAAACACTCAGTGACTGTTCTTGAGCATTTACTACCAGCATCTCCTACTGTGCTACGGAGATGTAAATGCAGAAGTGGGGGGTGGGGGGAACCAAGCTTCATTAAATACCTTCTGGGTGCCCCAGATTATGCTAAGCAGGGCAACACGTGTCCTCTCACGTAATCCTCACAAAACTCACCTGACAGAGAAGATAGGGAGCTTGAGAAAAGCTGAAGTCCCTGTCCAAGATAACACAGTAGGTGGTGGGGCCCAGCGCTGCCCTCAGACTGATGGCCCTCCAGACCTGTGCTCTTTCCAAACCCGTGCAGTTTCCCACTGGCAACTTAAATTCCAAATTCTCATGTCAGGCAGGGCCTTAGAAAACTACAGCCTGGTGTTAGTCTTCTTAGAGAGGCTATAAAAGAGGTACACCCAGAAATTCAGCTACCCACACATGGTATAAACGAATGCTTTTCATCATGGCCTGAGATCCTCCCCAGGATTTTGTAGACAAGTTACAATCTGAGTTGGGGCCTTCAGGGAAGGTGGGTAGACAAGATGGACCTTCATGGTATGGGGAGGCGGAAAAGACAGGGGACAGGTATTCCATATTCCTCCAGCTACCTGGGAGGAGAGGCAGGGCAGGGCCTTCTGACTAAAGACACAGGTAGCAGCTGTGAGAACGACGTACCTAGGGGAGAATTTACTTCTGGGTGAGGAAAACAGATTTAACAAACACATCTATTCTCTCTTGCTCCCCAGATCTCTGAAGCGACAGTAAAGAGATTATTTTTGTCCAAGAGAAAACGTATAAGGATTAAGAAGAACAGGAGGGGAGAAGACAAAGCGAACACAAGTCTGGAAGCTGGAAAGCCCATCAGGGTGGTCATTGGCTGTAACAGACGCAGGAAAGTGCAATCCTAGGTCAGGACGTGGAAAGCTGAAAAGCAAACCGATCTCGGCTGCGAATTCCCGGCAGCCCTAGGCACCTCTGGATGTGGGGGTAACAGGGAAAGGGTGGTTACTAAAAGGATTAGTTCTAAGTCTGTTGAGAAAGTGGTCAGTTTCTCAAATCCCTTCCCCCACTGGAAAACAGGGCAATCTCTCCTCTACCCTGGTAAAAACCTGAAGGTTTAATTTCTGTAAAACAGATCTCTGGACTAGAAGACAGGATAAACAATTAACAGTGGGGGAGGGGGGGACACAACAACAGCAGCAGAATTAAGTGAATCTATGCATACCGATGCATAGATGAGGCCCAGAACCTCCAGCCCTCTCTCCCATCCTCTTCCCATTTGGTTTCCTGGACGCTGGCAGGGAGGCCTCTGGTCTCCAGAGAGCAGATCAGAAAATCCTTCTCTGTGGAGCCTGGTCCAAGAATGACCTAACGATACTCACATTGGAGGTTTCCCAAACAAATGGCCCAATCAAATCATGGTTCTATGACCCCAGACCAAGCCAGGAAGTGAGATCAGAAGAATAAAGAAAAGGTAAAGAGCTCTTGCCTTGAACAGCTGAAAAATAGGATCTTTTTGAACCAAACACCATCTAGAATTATTACAAAAGACAATGTAAAGTATTATAATTTACCTACAACAGCAAATCCTTCTTATTTTTTACCTTCTGTGTTCCTGACAATTTTTTGATTACCGAATGGATGAAATGACCTCAAATTCATGCTGGTTTAAGTGAAAAGGCCATTAGCACACATGCTTTAAAGATCCCTGGGAATCATATAGTGAGATAACTCACAGAGCTCAGTGCACACGCTACCATCTTCCTTTAATTAAGTTAATCAATACACATTTGCTCAGGGTTCTAGTGAGAGGACCTGGTGTCTTTCAATGCACACATCTACCTCTGAGGCTTCTAAAAATTAGTCTTTGGGAGGTTTAAGTAAGTGATTAGCATTTTCCACTATTACCCTACAAGTCATACCATGTGTCCCCTTAAGTGGATGTGGCAGGATCATCTTCTGAGACACTAAATCGTGGTCTGCCACGGGAAGGCAGGGCTCAGGTGGGTGGGTAGAGATGGACTCAAGAGAGACTCTTCTCCTTCCCTACTCCCGCTGGTATAAAAACAAAGAATCAAATCTTTGTTTCTCCGGGGAAAGGATTAAGAGCTTCCTTTTGCCTCAAGGAGCTCCCCAAAAGCAAAACTACCACCCAGGTCTCTGCACAAGGCAGAACAAAGTCTGTGTGCTTCAAAAGGATGACGTCAATGATGGTGATGATGTCAACACCAAGCTTCTCCTGAGTGCCAGCCATGTCTTAGGCAGTGTGCATAGTAATAGCCAAGTTAGAAATTGGCATGTTAATTTACTTAATCCTTACCCAGCCCTGTGAAGAAAGTACTGTTACTGCTATTTTGTTTCAGAGAGAGAGCACGCAAGCATGGGGGGAGGGGCAGAGAGAGAATTCCAAGCAGACACCCTCACTCAGCCCTACCTCCCTGTGAGCATGGAGCCCGATGTGGGCTTAGGACCCTGAGATTATGACCTGAGCTGAAATCAAGAGTCGGACCCTTAACTGTGCCACCCAGGGGCCCGCCCCTGTTACTGCCATTTTACATGCACAATAATTCTTCATTAATCCCTTTCATGTTTCAGACTGGGATTTCTCAAATAAAATCCCAATTCCTAATAGGTGGTTTGCTTATTTCAAAATAATATTTAGTGAAACAAAATTCTAGTATAGCCATATGTGTTATATAATTCCTTACACTCCCATCTCTGATTTTTCTAAAATATATTCGAATACAGAAAAAAAGTGAATAAAGACACAAACGTTCACCTAAAACATAAATTCATTTAAAACAGTTCATATACTTAAATGTAAATGCAAAGCTATAAAGTCCAATTAAAAACATAAGGGCGTAACAGGCTCCTGCTCAGCAGGGAGCCCCACATGGGGCTTGATCTCAGGACCCTAGTATCATGACCTGAGCCAAAGGCAGACACTTAACCAACTGAGCCACAGAGTAATCAGAGAGGGAGACAACCCACGAGAGACTCTTAACTATCAGAAACAAATGAGGGCTGCAGGAGAGGAGTTGGGTGGAGGGAGGGGGTGATGGGCATCAGGGAGGGAACGTGATATGATGAGCACTGAGTGCTAAACGCAACTGATGAATTACAGAATTCTACATCTGAAACTAATGACGTTACTATATATGGGCTAACTGAATTTAAATTAAAAAAGTAGGGGGAAATCTACATAAATTTTGGTTTGTGATTTAGATACAACATCCAAAGCTTAAATCCTGATAAAAATAATAATGTGGAATTCAGGAGGTTTTGACATTTGCCACAACATGGATGAACCAAAGGGGTGTTACGCTCAGTGAAATAAGAGAAAGACAAATAACGTGTGATTCATTCAAATGTGGAATCTAAAAAGCAAAAAAAAAAAAAAACACCCCCCAAAAACCCCCCAAAAACTAAACAAAAAACAAACAAAAAGCAGAAATAGATCCATAAACACAGACAACTGGTGGTTGCCAGAGGGGAGGGAGGTTGGAAGATGGGCAAAATGGTGAAGGGGTGGTGACTTATAGGCTTCCAGGTGTGGAATGAGTCAGTCATGGGGACAGAAGGCCCAGTATCGGAAGTATAGTCAGTGATTCTGTGATAGCACTGTGCGGTGACAGACGGTAGCTGTACTTGCGGCGAACACAGCATAGCGTGTAGAGCTGTGGAATTACTATGTTGTATTCCTGCCTACTGGAGCAGAATCCATAGATCTGAATGTAACCTCATAACGACTCATTACAAATTAACAACTCACCATCATTAACATCAACCTTTCTATTTAGCAATAAACCATGCCTTTAAAGACTATTATACCAGGAAGAAAAGTCTGTAGCCACCAAACCAGCATGTTATTTTATGATTTTATATAGCTTTTCTTATAGAGAGCAGCAGCTATGAAACCTCAGTGCTTTGAATAAAAAGTAGCAGTAGATTCATTGCTGTTAATTTCTGCAATTGCTAATTTGCTGCTTAAAATATTGGGAACCAGAAAATCAGACACACTTGTCCAGAATAGGCTTTGACTAAGAGTCTGTGGGTAAAGCATATGGGCTCTGGTACCTAGCTTCATGAGGGCCACTATTTATGAAACTCAGAAGCTTTCAATTTTGCTTATACTCATCAACTTCTGGCACTTATTTTCTTAATCAATCCCCCACTTAGAGGCAGTAAAAATCAAAGGACATCTCTATCCTCTCCAAAAACCATGTGTGCAAAAGCCAAGTGTACACAAAGTACTATGAATATTTTGGTAAATGAGAGCGGATTCATGATCTAAATGTATTTTTCAGATACCTGTGATAAAATGTGAATTTCTTGAAAGCAAAACCCAGTCTTACTCATTTCTGTGTACCTCCGAGAAACTACACATAGTTAGCTATTGATTATTATTTATTTCTTGAAATAACCGCTGCCTTATGAGAGATGTGACAGTTGAGCTAGTAATATTTAGGTATTTGAAGGTGGGTGGAAGGGCATCCCAGTAGAGAAAAGCAAAGGAATAAGAACATAAAAGAATGCTCTCCACATATCAGGGACTGGCTGAGTTTGGCTGAGGTCCCCGAATTATTTCTAGTGATACATAGGAGAAAAAAAACATGCACAAGTTGATACCATGTATGGCTTGCATACAGTGCATTTAGGTCAATGATGAAATTACAGGTATGTTGAGGCTCTTGAAAAGTTTAAGTGCTGTCCAGCGTTCTGAATAGCTTCTAAGGAATTTCCAGATCACTTCTGGCTCTGCTCTCCAGATGATGAGTATTAGTATTCTTTCAGAACTACAGATTTTTTTTTTTTTGAAATGGATAGGAAGAGCATGTGCCCAGCACGGAGCCTGATGCAAAACTGGATCTCACGACCCTGAGATCACGACCTGAGCTGAAATCAAGAGGCTGATGCTCCGTGGACTCAGCCACACCCAGGCAAGTCCCTTAGAACCTAAACAATTTAAATTTCATGCCTAAAAACTCGGAAATAAAGAGGAAAAAGAGCAACAACATCCATTAAGCATTTCTGTGCCTTGACTATATCCTAAACACTTTACTATTTGATTTTCTTCAATTCGCCAACATTTTTCTGAACTATTATGTTCCTTAGTGTGAAACCAAAACTATTAGACATCGAGATATTTGCCCAAAGTCACATGGCAGCTATACTGGCGGGGGGGGGGGGGGGG
>NC_081560.1:18658118-18667673 GCF_022355385.1 Mustela nigripes
GGCGGTGGCGTGGAGGGGAGAGGGGACAAGTTTTGCTTTTAATTTGGATTCTCTTTCTCTCTTGTGAATGGCCAAACACCTCCCCGGAGACCCCAAAGTTTTTCATTGTAAGTGGCACTTTTGAGGAAGGAGGAATTGCTGGCTGGCTTTTTTTCTTTTAGAAATTCTAGTTGAGGGGCGCCTGGGTGGCTCAGTGGGTTAAGCCGCTGCCTTCGGCTCAGGTCATGATCTCAGGGTCCTGGGATCGAGTCCCGCATCGGGCTCTCTGCTTGGCAGGGAGCCTGCTTCCTCCTCTCTCTCTGCCTGCTTGTCTGCCTACTTGTGATCTCTCTCTGTCAAATAAATAAATAAAATCTTTAAAAAAAGAAATTCTAGTTGATGGTCTCTTCTGCTCCGTTAGCTTGACTGCAGCTCGCAGAAGCACTGTGGAAAAAGAGGCTGAGTGAGGAGACATGAGCTGGCCGAGGCGAGCCGGGCTGCGTGACCAGCTGTTCCCAGCCCTGCAATGCTGAAGCCTATTTCTGACTCGTGCTGTTTACAGCTTCGAGCTGGGCGCCTCTCAAGGACATATGGGCACTGGCCTACAGGCTTTGCAGTTTTTCAAAGGGGAAAACATATCTACGGGGCAGCTGGCCTTCAGAATTGTATCTAAAAAGCCAGCAGAGTATAGCCTGGACTCCGTGAAATGGCCAATATTTGACCTTGTTTGACCTCTAAAAGAAGCCATTTTCTAACTTCCTCGAAGCATTCTGGATAGGTTCTAAGGAATTTCCAGATCGCTTCTGGCTCTGTTTTCTAGATGATGGTACTACTACTTGTTACAGAATTTCCTGCATTTTAAAAAGCTCCAGCATGCAAAACGATGACAGCTACACTTCAGAGCGCCCAGTGCCTTTTCCAGTCTGTGCCTCCTTTCAGCTTCAGAATCCAGCACATTGATCACACACACACACACACACACACACACACACACACACACACGAACTCCCTGCTTTCTCAACTCTTCAAGCTCTGGGACGAATCTCTATTGTTAGGTCATTTGTTCTGTCTCCAGAAGGATTTTTGCGACTTCACTCTCTTAAAAACAACAACAACAACAACAACAAAAAACAACAACAAAAACCCAGCAAACTGTCCTAACTGATCAAGGATGGCACGAAAGCAGCTCTCTGGTCTTGACTTCAATCTGATTTCCTCCCAGTGCTAATGACTGGAAGCCACTACCCTGTGAATAAACCCATTTAGGTCTCCTAACGCCAGCTGCAAGTAGGAAATTAGAGTAAATGGGAAGGCATGCGCGGCGGCAGTTTCAGCGTGGGTACCCGGATCCAAGAGCTGCTCATCCATTAACCAAACAGCAGCACTTGCAAACCCAGCGGGAACCAGTGGCTCCCTGCTGAGAAACAGAAATTAACTTTGTGAGGAGATAATTTGTCTTTAGATGGTTGTCATATTCAGCAAAGCTCTCTCAGGGTGAGGGAGTGGGAAGAGAGGAAGGGAAGCTCCTGACAATCCAGCCACATATCAAACAAAAGCTTATCAGGGAGCCAGGTGGCATCGAAGATTGATGTTGTGCCCGGGCTACCTCTGGGACACGTCCCTGAAGTGTAGCAGGAGCTGTGATGACTTCTAATGGCTGCTTGGAAAAACGAAGACTGTACAAACAATGGTTGTACATTTAGCTCAACCAGAAAGGAACAGGAAGACAAGTGGACTGAGGCACTGGGAGAACACATCGGTGCCAGTGGGTGGGGTTTTGCAAGGTTTTGGAGGGAAGAGTCAAGTGGCCAGAGGGGACCAAAGATGGCGGCAGAGAGACCTGCTGGAGCGGAAGGCTGTCGCGGAATGAGCGATTAGAATTTGAAATGCATCCTGGGACCGGACATTAAGCTGCAACAGGATGCCACGGGCTGTTCCAAACAGATGAAGCAGAAGACATGCCTAAGAAGGTGACACCGTTCTGATTTATTTGAAAATACTTTAATACCACCGGGTGTGGATTAAGTGCCGTGCGGCAGAAGCACAGGAAGACTCTGGGGCCTGGGAACTGAAAAGAACCCCACTTAATTTCAGAATCAACACATCTTGAGCACCTGCAAAATGCCGAATCCCTACCCTCAAGGAGTATCCAAGTTGTTTTCCACAAGGCACTTGGGGCATCGCATCGTCATCAGAGCCATCTGGCAAACAAAAGCTGTCTCAGGGTGTTAGAAGGCAATCATCCAGGTAGATCAAGGGGAGGTATTACTTTCCAAAATGTTCTACTTTTCCACTGAATTTCTGGCTTTGGATCAGAACCTACCAAGGAAGGAACTTGAATTTGGAGGCCTGGGGAGACAGGAAGGAAGCAGTCTTGTGGGTTTCAGATGCGCCACCTGAACTGGCCACAGCCCCACCAATTCCAATTGATGGCCACGTTTACAAACCAAAGTGATACAGTATAAAAGGGATAGCAGATTAAAAACATCACGTATGTGTTTATTCAACAGACCTTTTCTGAGCCCCTCTACATGGCAGATAAGGCACTAAGGAGATCCACAGGCAGTGAGAATACAGTCTCTCCAGCTTTAATTCCCACACTTGTGGGTGACAGAGAAGAAGATAAGCAATTACAAAGGAGGCGATGTCACAAGTTCGTAAATGACAGTGTCAGGAATAAGGCCTGGGCAGTCTGTCCCAGGGGCTTAACCAGCTCCAGTCACTACAGCACCACACATGTATTTTCCCATTTACGCATGCGCAGAACTTGCATTCGTAACGTATTCTTTTATGCATTATTTATTTAATCCCCATACAGATGCCGCAGGGGTCAAATTACAGTTGATCCTTGAACGGCATGGGTTTGCATTATGTGGGTCCACTTATACATGGACTTTTTAAAATACAGTAGAGTACTGTAAATATATTTTCCTCTTACATATGATTTCTTTTCTCTAGCTTACTTTATCCTAAGAATACATTATATAATATATGCAACACAAACGATATGTTACAAGGCTTCCTGTCAACAGGAGGCTCCCAGAAATTTGCTTTTGGAAAGTCAAAACTTTACATGGATTTGCTGCCTGGGTGGGGGGGAGGTCAGCATCCCTGACCCCCACATTGTTCAAGGGTCAATGGCATAGGCTCAAGGAAGTATGGCTTCCTGTGGAAGGCCACCCAGCTTGTGAGTAGTAGGGGTTGGATCCATCCCCATTCTAATTTCAAAAGTCTTGCTTTTTTTCTTTAAGACTTTATTTATTTATTTATTTATTTGAGCAAAAGAGAGAGAGGGGGAGGGAGCAAGAGCAGGGGGAGGCACAGAGGAAGAGGGACACGCACACTCCATGCTGAGCATGGAGCCCCACGCGGAGCTCGATCTCAGGACCCTGAGATCATGACCTGAGCCGAAATCAAGAGATGAACGCTTAACCGACGGAGCCACCCAGGCACCCCAAAGGCTATGCTTTCTTAACTATACAGGCCATCTTCTTAAAATCAATAGTCACCCAGGGTTTGGTCATGTTCCAGGTCATTTAATCTTCCAGACAAGGCTGCAAGGTAAATATCTCGGACTACAGGCAAAGAAATCAAGGCACAGTGGTATTAAGGGATAGTATCCATTTACATTGGCTAAAAAGGGGCAAAGCTAAAGGCTCACAACCAGGTCCCAGAATCTGAATCGAAGCTTGTCACGCTATGGTGTACACATGCAATGACAGTTCACCAGCGTTCTCAAGTGTGAAGGGGAATGCAGGGTTAACTAGTGTGACGTGCAGATGAAACACAGAAGCTGACGTGATGCCTACTCTCCTGTAACTGGTTGTTTGTACTCTCTCCCCAAAGGAAAAGGTAGACATTATGCTTTTTAGAATTGTTCATCATTCTACGATAAGAGTATTATTACATCACCATTTGGGCACTTAGCACAAAGAACATTAATTTGGAGATTTGAAGGTTGTAGACTGAACTATGGATCTCAAGGCCCTACGCTCACAGCCACATACCTCCAAATGCAATAGTGCCGACATCATGAGAATAGAGATCAAGAAGCAATCCTGTCCGCCCAGCCAGCGGAGGACATATGGACATGGCTGTTCTTCTATCTTCTTTTCATATCTTACTGGACAGGAGAGAATAGCAATTAAAATTCACAGGTGAAACTAAGTTGTTTTTCTGGTTCAGATTATTAGATCCATTCCAGGAGGGCTGGTGATTTGAGAGGGGCTGAACAAGGAATAGAAAGTGGCAAAATTACTCTCTATTAATAATGCCTGGGGAAAGCTCATAAAACATGAGAAGCAACTGCCCAGTTCTCTTGGGGGCTAAAAACAGCTGACTTGGCAGGACCCTAGGAATGGGGGGAGGTATTTACAATACCATGGTCAGCTGGAGGGCAGCGCTGTGTTACCTACTTCCTGCAAATAAGAAAGACACGGGGTCATTAGTGACTCGCAAGACATAGGGGTCATATACCACCCGAGATTCTAGCTGATGGTCTAGATCACAGAGCTCCTTCTTTTTTTTAATTAATTCCAAAAGACAAGTTCTTTTTTTTTTTTTTTAATTGGTTTCTAGGGAGTCAAGGAAAGAAATAGTGGGGAGGACATCCCCCCAAAGCAGCAGCTGAGAGGGACTATTTGACGACAGGGATGGGGGGAGGTTAAGAGGCTCCAAAGTTTAACATGCTTTGGGGCCCCACAGAGTCTCTCAATTTTGCTGATGGCTGCGCTTGTGTTTTAAAAATAAAATATCTGCTGAGTGGATTAAAAGAGTGAATTGAATTCCCGAGGCTCCGATTACCTTTCCCTTTGCCAGTTTTTATCGGCAAGGATCAGTCAGACTGTCAGGTCTGATGTAAACTTCTTCCCTCTTGCCCTCTTCTTAGCTTCAGAGCATATGAAGTACAGATTAATTTTTTTTTTTCTCTTTTGAACAGTTGAGCCCAGGAGGAGAATGCGCTAGAAAAATACTCCGTAACCAGGATACCAATAAGAGAGGGCAAGGACGTGTGAGGGGATGCTGTCCTCAGGGTCTTTGGGTCCCTTCCCTGCATCAGTCCCCGGGGGTCCCCACAAGCCCTGTGTCTCAGAGCTCCACCCCCACTCACCCAGAGAAACAGGAAGCCAGATGGTCCGTGCCTGGAGAGGCAAATGTACGGGGACACTGCTAGTATGTCATCGTGAGTCCTCTCCCCAGACTCAAAGGGGATGGACTGTGTCACATACCCCCTCTCCCAGGAGTGCTGTCTCTTTCCACTGGGGCTGCTGTCCACCAGCTCCCCGGGAGGGCCGGGGCTTCTGTGTGTAGCCCATCTCGGGCATTCGACATTCTACCTCCGTAAGACAAACGCAAACACAGTGTGACCACTGGGGACTGTGAACCGCCAGAACCTGCTAACGAGTGCCCGTGTGCTCCCAGACAAGCCAGGGAAGAACACACCCGGACAGGGGCTCTCGATGGGGAGGCAGGAGCAAAGCCTGCAGTACGGAACGGTGCAGTACAGACGCCGTTCAGCCGACATGAACCGACGGGTTCTCCTGAGGTTAAACCTGACCGTGAAGTGGGAAGGGTCTCTAGAACAGGATCTCTATGCCCCCAGAGATGGAGATGAACATGAGCACAGGGGGAGGGCTCAGTGAACACTTGCTGAACTGGACCAGAGTCAAGATGTCTGAGCGGCGACATTTGTGGTCTGTGGGGCCTCGGGGTGCCCCAAGCCTCATGCTAAGCAACTCAGATGTTAAGGCAAAGAAAGATTTTCTTTTCCCATAAAATCGAGGCGGTGATTACGGAAACCACAGATGTGCTCTTGCCAATAACAAGGTTAAGAAGGAGCAGAATGCGAGAGAAGCCAGCCAGCTCCACGAAGCAGGTGCTCCTGCTGGTGACTAGGCATGAAGGCAGCCCCCCGCAGGCCGAAGAACGGCACCGCTCCCCAGAAGCCGAGCCCAGCAGTGACTGCCTGACACCCAAACGGACTGCGCTTAACCTCAGGCTAACTGAGGCAGCTAACTGACTCAACCTCGCTTCCAGGAACTTAGTCCATCTCAGATCTCCTAGGCCTATAAGGGGGGCACTTCAGAGCCAAGATACTGACGGTCCTGTGTGTATTTATTATTATGTTCTGTGTTCTTAACAAGTGACCGGCCCCCAGGTCACTGTGACAGGGCTCAACAAGTACCAGCTCATTTTGGGCGAATTCATGGGAGGCAAAGGTGTCAAGGGACAACGAGTGATGCTTCTCCTTTCTCTTAGAGACAATGCTTTTATCAGAGACGACCCCATGAGTTCTGCTTACTCCCTAACCTCCGCCCTGACTGGAGTCAGGAAGATGCTGTGATTATTGACTCGTTTCTTAAAATGGGAGAGAATGGATTTTAAGAAAGACTCGATTAAATGTCAATTATCTTTTGGGTCATAAACATTTAGTAAAGCAAATGTGATGATGTAAGAGCTATCTTGCATTCAGGAAACGGTTATGCTAATTTTCTTTTCTTACAAGATTAGTAGAGTGAGTGAGCTGTAGGTCTTCATGGATCTTGAGGGCTATGCTTACGGTAAAAATATGGGGAAGATGACAGCTCATGGAGTCAAGTATTAGCAGGCAGCTGAAAAGCTACCTACTGAGAAGGGTTGCTTATTGGGTTCTTTAAACTCGAAGGGACATTCACAATACACTACAGTCCTTGGAAATAACTTGTACAACAATTTTCTTGACAATTTTGAATAAGGACATATAAGATTTATTAAATTTTAAAAATCCAGTCAACTGAGACTACTGTAATCAGTATTGATGATAAAGCCAGCATTCAACATTATCCTGACAAGCAGGAAACCAAAATTATGGAATTTAAGAGCAACTAATGTTTTCCCCTTAAATTTCAAACAGCTGGTTTTGTCAAGAGCATTAAGAAAAAAAAAAAAAAAAGGCTGAGGATTTTAATTTATCAAATATCAACAGGACCTAGAATTTGATCAGGTTTAGAAAAATAATAGCAACAACCAAAAATTTCTGACCTGAATTAATAGCAGTAGACTATCCCATCAAACGTAGATCACTGTCCTATCAAGGGAGATCAAATAGATGAGAATTACCCTGTAGAAGTTCATTTCACTCTCTGCTTCTCTTACTTCTCTACACTCCACCATGTGGTCCTTCTTCCCCATGACACCACGACCCACAGAGGCTCACTCCTGGTTCCTCTGTATCACTCAAGAACAGTTCAAATATCACCTGAGAGTCTGTCCCTCACCACTGATCGAAAACAAGCCACTTTTTTCCGAAACACTTTCTGGCCTAACAGATGTTCCTGTTTTATTACCTATATACCAGTGTGGACTACTGGACATCATCATCGTTACTTACTTATTTTCTGGTTTCTTTTTCCGCTACTACACTATAAGCTCCATGAAAACTCTGACCTGCCTCTTATTGCCTGCTGTTTTCCCACTGTTAAACATGGTGCCTGAAGCAGAACAGTGAATCCAGAAGTAGTTGCTCAATGAAAAGTTAAATGTCTGTGCTTGGCAAACCACAGCTGACTGTGTTCAGCTTTAAGTATCTCATTTGGAGAGGGTGAATATCAATTATTCAGAGGAGAGTAATTAGGATGAGAAACTTCCTCATATGAGGAAGAGATGAATAAACTGGGAATTTTCCATTTAAAGAAGAGACAGCTACTGGGAAACATGATAATTATCTTGAAGAAACGGAGGCGAACTTGCTTTGCTAATACTCCAGGTGGCAAAACTAGAAACAATGGATACAGTATAGAGAAACAGAATTTTGGTTCAATCACAAGGAGGAACTTTGTTTAAAAAAGAAAACAAAAACAACAACAAAAAAGGACAGGAGTGTAGTGATGCAGTGGACTGCCTGGGGAATGCCAAGATTCCTGCTAACGTGGGTATTCGGCAAAGTCTGGACGGCCATCTGACGGAGGTGAAGTAAAATGGATTCTGACAGATAGGCGCACTGGGGAGGTGACATAGGTAACCTTTAAGGCCTTTCAGTTCTAAATACTATGTTATTCTGGAAGTCTGTTCATATATAAGTGTGATACTTCTCGAACAGAAGGTCCTTGTGATACTCTTCTGAAAACATATTCATTGGGAAACAGTGTATACTGTGTCCACTTTTGGAATGTGCTACTGTAAAAATACCTGTTTAATGTTAAAAGTAATTTTGTCCCCCAGCTCATTTTTACCTTGTTACTGGTTCTCATGCAGCACCATTAATACCCACAACTGGATCCTGCGGAACGCACTTTGGGAAATGTCAGCCTATGCTATGGATAGAATATTCTTCCTTCCTTAAAATGCCCTAAGTTGTTAGAACTTGCTAGAAGATGCTAGAACTTCTAATTCTGGTCAGTGACAAAGCTTTAGGCTGAAAACATGGGAATTCTGCAGAATCCAGAGGAAAAAAAAATTTTTTTTTAAAGATTTTATTTATTTATTTGACAGAGAGAGATCACAAGTAGGCAGAGAGGCAGGCAGAGAGAGAGGAAGGGAAGCAGGCCCCCTGCTGAACAGAGAGCCCAATGTGGGACTCGATCCCAGGCCCCTGAGATCATGACCGGAGCCGAAGGCAGCGGCTTAACCCATTGAGCCACCCAGGCGCCCCAAGACCCAGAGAAAATTTTAAAAATTTTTGCAGTTTTATAAAGGTAAGTAATCTATGTATCACAGGAATTGGTAGTGTTTTGTTGGTTTAGAAGAACACAAACAGATCAAAGAAATTGACATTCTATTGAAAAATAGTTCCTGAACATATTTATATTATATGAGTTGTTTCTTTGAACACTGTGCCCATGAATAACTAACATATCCTTAGCTGCACAATATTGAAAACATTAATATTTTATATGCTGAAGTGCTGAGACATGAACATTCAAAAAAAGTATATTGTCAGAGCTGACCAAAGCCAAGAAAATAAAATGTAGGGTTTTCTTTTTTTTTTTTTTTAAGATATTATTTAATTATTTGAGTGACAGCATGAGAGGGGAGAGGGTCAGAGGGAGAAGGAGACTCCCCACTGAGCAGGGAGCCCAATGTGGGACTTGGTCCCAGGACTCCAGGATGATCTGAGCTGAAGGCAGTCACCCAACCAACTGAGCCACCCAGGCACCCAATAAAATGTAGCTTTTAGGGAAAGAAACTCTCATCTTTTGTTTCATGGTGTGTTAATTTGGTGAGAATGCAAAAGATTGAAATGATTCATTCAGTCAATAAGTTTTTGAGTGCCTACCTTGGGCTAGAGAGGTAGTTACACCATAGAGATTTATGAACACTCTAAACCCAGGTTTGATTTAATTTTTAAAAATTTTTAAAAAAAATTTATTTGACAGGGGCGCCTGGGTGGCTCAGTGGGTTGAAGCCTCTGCCTTCGGCTCGGGTCATGGTCTCGGGGTCCTGGGATCGAGCCCCACATTGGGCTCCCTGCTTGGCGGGGAGCCTGCTTCCCCCTCTCTCTGCCTACTTGTGATCTCTGTCTGTCAAATAAATGAATAAAATCTTTTAAAAAAATTTATTTGACAGACAGAGATCACAAGTAGGCAGAGAGGCAGTCAG
>NC_081560.1:18667773-18885663 GCF_022355385.1 Mustela nigripes
GTGATCTCTGTCTGTCAAATAAATGAATAAAATCTTTTAAAAAAATTTATTTGACAGACAGAGATCACAAGTAGGCAGAGAGGCAGGCAGAGAGAGAGAGGAAGGAAAGCAGGCTCCCTGCTGAGCAGAGAGCCCGATGTGGGGCTCCATCCCAGGACCCTGGGATCATGACCTGAGCCGAAAGCAGAGGTTTTAACCCACTGAGCCACCCAGGCGCCCCCAGGGTTTGATTTATTGACCTCCTCTCCCTGCCCCACTCTTTCCCCCAGAGAGCAAGTTGCTGAATATTCACCAAAACACCCCTGGATTAAAAACTACTTTCAAGTCCCTAAGCTTCAGATTGAAATAGAGGAGAGCATCATTGAAAGGTTAAAGCTACACACCAACATCTCTGTACTCTGGTATTCTTGGCTTCTAAAAGGTTCTCCCATACCCCAAAAATGTATTTACTTCTGACAAAACGTTTTCAGTCAAGAAACATGTATTAGAAATAGCATAGGCAAGACTTGAAGGGCTCAAGACAATGCAATGTATGCTTTTAAAGACAGCGATCAGACCAATTAGAAACTATGTTATACAGGATACTTCATTCTATGTAAGATACCATTATCTTCAACTGCTGTCCCTTATGAAACATGATGACAAGCCAGCTTCACTGGTGTTAAAATATGGAAACTGGGAACATTTCAGCATGGTATCCCCTGAGAATACCAAATCCTTCCTTGAAAGTTTAAAAGTTTCAAATTGAGAACATTTAGATGGTAAGGACACCATCCACAATACCAATATCGCAGCTGACTGTCAGGGTTGATGGAAAAGGTATCACAGACCACGTGGACATCATCTTCCTTCTCCTGCCTGACGTTCCTGAAACTGTATACTTGGACAAAAGGGGCCATTTCTGATTTCTTCCCTTTGCTATGTGATATGTTGTTAGGATTTCAAATTAGAATCATATGCATATGAACCTCCCAGGAACAGCCTATCTCTCTCAGTGTGGGGCTCCTGAGTTTCAAGATACAGTTTCCAGAATGTAGAAGGAAATACTGTTTACAGAGTACTTCCTAGTGAGTAAGTCTTATTCACCTTTATCCTTCCATTTAACTTTCTACGGGAGGCATGACAAGTGCTATTATGATAAATTTTATGAATAAATACACAAGTGATGAGACCCACTAAAGACCACATTGTGATGATATGAGTTTAAAGTCTATGTGAAAATCCAGCTCAAAATCCAGCAATCTTACCACTATTCCAGGGGTCAGTGGTCTTAGCTATGGTCTGTGGGCCAAATCTGCCTGCCACCTGTTTTCGTCAATAAAGTTTACTTGGAACAGCCACGTGCATTCATTACAAACCTTCCCGTTACAAAGGCAGAGCTCAATAGCTGCATGAGAGACCATGTGATCTGCAAAGGCTAAAATATTTACCATCTGGCCCTTTATAGAAAAAGTTTGCTGACTTCCACGTGGTGGGTGAGGGATTCTAAATTTCCATCAGCAAAAGCAGCAGCCCTTTCAGTCTTATCTGTAGTGGGGCAATCTACAGATACTGGGTCCTGCGAAGGGGCTCGCTAGACCCTGAGCACCACCAGGGGGAGGCACGTCACCCACACAAAACCACACCTCAGCTAAGGGTGGGCAGGAAGCTGTGCTTCCAAGATGTTCAACTAACGTGGCATTAACGGCCTATGATTTCCATTATCGCCATTTTGAGGTTTACAGGAAACTGCAGAAAATAAACTGAGTAGAAAGACAGAACTGAAGTCTTTAAAGATGAAGTGAAAGCCTAACGTAATGAAGCAAGCAGCTGACAGGGCTGGAAATGAATTTTATCAAATTCCAGGCTCAGCTTGCTTCTAGCATTGTCATTCCTCCAATTTCCTTTCACTCTAGCCTCTGTTTCTTTGCTTGACTGAAGCCCAACTATGGAGATATAAAATAAGCATCATTTTTTTTTTGCTATAAATTAAAATGTTCCCCAGCGTGTGCACACATGTGTGTGCATGTACACGTATGTGCATGTGTATATGTGCATGCACATATGTGGGGGGAGTGACGAGTTGAAAGCAGTCATCATAGAATTCATTGTAAGGTTTTCTTGGTTTCTTTCTTTCTTTCTTTTTTAAGATTTTATTTATTTGAGAGAGAGAGATAGTGAGAGAGGGAACACAAGCAGAGGGAGTGGGAGAGGGAGAAGCAGGCTTCCCACTGAGCAGGGAGCTGGATGCGGGGCTTGATCCCAGGACCCTGGGTTCAAGACCCGAGCTGAAAGCAGATGCTTACCAATGGAGCCACCCAGGCACCCTCTCTTGGTTTCTGATGGTGAAGAGACACCTGCCTTTTATGTTCTTTTAAATTCTCGAAGACTGACAAGTCCAGCCAGTCAACCAGAGACACTTCATATCCCCCCTCACAGCCAAAAACCAAGAGTGCCCCGTCCGCACTCCGACACCTCTGGGGCGAGACCAGATTACTGTGACTTGTGTTCCTGACATGATTCGAGAATGAACCTTTAATCTGTTACAGTATGCAGAGCCTCCTTTAACTCAGTGCATGGCAACAAGGAGTGTAGCGTTTTGTTTCAGCCAAGCTCCCAAGTGGTCTCTAGGCAGATGTGATTTGCTGGGGGGCAGGGGAATGGCGTGGCTGGAACACGTGGCAGGAGATGTGCACCAGAGGGCTGCTGCTCGTGAAATGTTTCTGTCAGGGCGAGAGCCCACCAAGACCCAAGAAAGGGTTTTCTGACCTTTCTGAGAGAACCAGATTTCGGATGGTCCGGGAGCAGTCTAACCCACAGATGTCCCAGTGAGTACCATGGACAGAGGCTCTATTGCCCACCCCGCTGTCTCTGGTGGTTGGCCACACTGAAGTACATTTCATCTGAATGGAATGTTCTGTCCCCTCTCGTAAAACGGCCCAGGACACAAGATGTGTGTGGATGCTGTGGCAGCACTCCTGCACTAGGAAATCAGCATAAAGCATGTGCCTTCCTAGTCAGAGTCGGCCTCCACAGCATCGTTCTAAAGAGATGACAGTTCAGCCACTCCATTCCATATAAAGATAAAACACGCAGCATTCCAAACCGAGGTTCCCATGACGTTGAGGCTACCTACCATACCAATCTTAACTTCAAGACGTTTTAAGTTTGGACTTTCAGGTTTGAGTTAAGGAGAGGCTCTTTTAAAATAAAACAAAATCCGTATGAGAATGATCAGAATCTATCACAATCAAAGTAGAAAATTTTGGGTGGTTTTCAGGTAAAACACAGACATTTTCAGGAGGTAGTGTAGATCTTTCTAGTCAGGAATGGCCTTCTGAAGCGGATTTTAGGTATGGTTATAAACATGGGGGGAGTGGATCTGAGGAAAAGGATGAAGCAATGCTGTTCCTCTTCTGGAAGCATGAGAGAGAGGGATGGCCAAGGACAGGGACAGGAGACTGAGCAAGGACGGCCTACGTCAGACTGGTAAGAACACAATGTGTGGTGGAGGAAATGCTCAGTGAAGTTACACTGGATAAGAACGTAAAATAGAGTATGTATCATTCGAGGTGACTGCTGGAACTAATGAGTGGGAAGATGGGCGACAGCGATTTTCTTGACAGGTTGTGGGGGAAAGTGGTGGTGATTTATACTCACCTGGAGAAGTAGGTATGAATAATGACCTTTGGGTAGAAAAAGAACGGGCCTGACAGGAGCGAGAGCTACAGCAGAAAAGGCCTCGCCCAGTATGGGGACAACATTCCTGGTCTCAACAAATGCCATCTTTCCAGTCTCCAAATTAAAAACTTGGGTGCATCGTAGACCCTGGCTCTCCACGCCCAACAGAAGCAGTGGCCATGCGATTCTACCGCCCGATCCCTTTCATGAACACTCTTCCATTTCCTACTGCCTATTTCAGGTTTTCATCTTTTAAAAAAATAATCCTCTTATTGTTAAATACAACCCATATATTTCACAGTAACATTTATATGAAAAGGCTTATGATAACATATGTTCGTGTTAACCATGAAGCAAACCCCTAATGGAACCACCAACACTGTAAAGAAACACAACCTTCCGGCACCCCAAGCCCTCCCCTGACAAAAGCATCTCTCTTCCCACCTGTGGCAATCTTTATAATCATCTTTTTCCTGCTATTCTGTATGATTGTACCACTTGAGTTTTACCACTTCCCTCAACTATAAAGTATAACTTTGCTTCTTACGGATGGAATGATATTTACATATTCTTTTGTGTCTTGCTTCTTTTTCTGAGTGTTCTTTTGTTAGATTCATTCAGAGGGTGTGTAACATGCAGTTCGTTCATTTCTACTGCTGTAAGGAATTCCATCACAGGTATATACAATGTATCTCTGTTCCTGAATGCCCTACCCTCTATCATGCCTCTGTATTTTGTTCAGGTCTCCTCCTCTCCTTTGAATATGTCTTACCTTTCTGGACTCAGCTAAAGTATCTTTTCCTTTATGAAACCTTTCTTGAATGCCCAGTCCCCCTACTGAATCCCAATGGGCCAAGTGCACATGTAGACAGAACATGGCCGGCCTAACAGTGATTTGTGGATATGTCTGTCATTCTCTTCTCAACAATAAACTTGACAGCAAGACGCAGGGTCCTTTTCATTTCTGTGGCTCCCTATCTTACACCATGCTCTGTTTTGAGTACCTACAAGATACATGTTGGCTCAACACATGCAAGGAGACGTAGACAACTTTCAAGTTTCACACTTGAAACCTCAAAGAAATAAAGTACACATGACCTAGATCAACAGACAGACTTAAAAACTGAACTGCTACGCTGGCCTGATACTCAGGAGTTTGGGTTTCAATCTTCACATACAGCAAGATTTGGAGACTGCAAGATTTGGGGGCTGGCACGAGCCCTCCAAGGCTGATATCCTAAAGCTCAACACTCTTAAATCACTACCACATTTGGTTGTCATTCTTTGTTGATTACCAACTCATACGCCTATCTCTCAGCTGCCGGGAGACGGGCAAATGCTAAACGATCTCGCCAAGGAAAATACAGTGAAAATGAATTTATTAAGAGTGTACATTCTTCACCGGAGCACAATCTTCAAAGCAATATGCTGCACTGTCATTATCTCATTACAGTAATTTCAACACTTGCTCCTGTTAACTTATTAAAAAACATTTTAAATCATTTTCTTCATTGCAGGCACAACAAACTATCTCATTACCCAAATATGGATTGGTGCCAAATGATATGGCAAGGGATGTGATCAAAGAAATGCACACAGGCAGGCAAGAATCAGGGTTCGGAGAGAGACATGCCTAGAACAAGACAGAACTGTAAACCACTGCCTGCCAAAAGGGGAGTGGGTTTTCAAGTCGTTGTCATTGTACAACAATGTCGCGTAAACATTGGGACGAAAACCCTCAAGTTTTAGAAATACACACATCAGGGCGCCTGGGTGGCTCAGTGGGTTAAGCTGCTGCCTTTGGCTCAGGTCATGATCTTGGGGTCCTGGAATCGAGTCCCGCATTAGGCTCTCCACTCAGCAGGGAGCCTGCTTCACTCACTCTCTCTCTCTGCCTGCCTCTCTGTCTGCTTGTGATCTCTGTCTATCAAATAAATAAATAAAATCTTAAAAAAAAAAAAAAAGAAATACACACATCATCTCAAAGACACCGTCTAAAGCAGGGGTTGGCACACTCTGGCCACCAGCCACATCCAGCTGCTGCATTGTTTTTTGTTAAGGCAAGTTTTATGGGAACACAGCCACGCTCATCCGTTGACACTCTATCCGTAGCTGCTTTTGTACCATGATGGCCCAACTGTTCAAACACAGGCCATACGGCTCGCGTAGCTGCATGGAAATATTTGCTCTCTGGCCCTTTACAGAAAAAGCTTGTTGGCCCGTGGTGTACAGCCTTCTAGTCAAAGGAGGGCTCACAGACCGGCAGCTTCGGCATGGCTGGCGTGCTGGTTCAAAATGTAGAAACTCGGGAAAGAATCCCCCGGCAATGAACACGGGGATTAAAATTTTAGAAGCATGGTTCTGAGGAACACAGTACTGGAGATAAATAAAGTGACACAAAAGAGGAGGGCCTACTACTAGACTGACAATATTTTATTACTGGACAATGGAAGAGAAGGCTATTGGCAGAGATCTGTATAACGACGAAGAGGAAGAAAGAGGTAGATGGAAAATTATGGAGAGCATTAAAGATTGTATATGAAGGGGAGAGATTTCTAGAATCCATTTATACCCCTACAGAGGATGGGACACACAGAAGCTACTTTACCCCAGATGGCGGCAGGTTATTTTGGTAAAAGAACCATTACTACTGAAAGCAGGTCTAGGTCCTCTCTCATCTCCCAGTGCAAAAACAACAGGTAAGTAAGAAACAAATTTGCCCATTTCAGCCAAGTCCATTTGGTTGTCATATTCATTTCCTTTTTAAATACTCCATTTTCCCTGGGTAACAGGAAAATTGTTTTTCCAATAAGGCAAATGGGTTATGATTTGCTCCCTGAAATAAGCATGTTATAAAGCCCACTTTAAATCTCTATTTTATTATGTGTTATTTGTGTTCCATTTGTAACAGGCTATATGCTGTCATTCTGGGTTTGCTTTATCCAACACTGGAAGGCCCGGACAGAGATGAATACCATTTCCTCTCAAGACTACAATGCCTGATCTATCATTAGGTTTATATTTCATATCCTCACATTTTCTGAGTTCTCGAGTTGGCAAGTTTTCACATATCCAAACTAGACACCTCCAAAGAGAAAAACAACAATATCTGAAGATGCACAAGAACCGTTTTGTGACCTTCCTTCCACCCAATGGACAGCGCAATTCGGCCTGGTGAAAACCACACGTTAGAATCCAAATCCTCAATGGAAAATGGCTTCGTGAGATGGAAAAAGGATGTCAGGCAGTAATTTGAGAGGAAAAGTTATTGCTCCTGTGGTAACAACTGGGAGTTGCTCGGAGACAGTCACTTTCTGCTCCCAAACATGTCCTGCGTTGGGCATGTTGGACACACCAGGTAGAAATTATATTCAGGCAAAGGCAATCCTTTGTTTAAGAACTTTCAGATGGGACTGTCTTTGATTTAGAGGTGACACACTGACTTCTGTCACAGAGAACTGATACTTTTTTTTACCCCTCCCCCTCTTTGAATTAGATCTGATGAAGAAGGAATGTGGCCGACACTTCGATGGTCTTTCTTCAGAACATCAGGGAACGTAACAGCTGGAAGGACATTCTGAAGAGGACCAGTATCCCTTGTTTAGAGATGAGAGGTACAGGCCCAGAGAGGTTAAGGGCACTGCCCAAGTCATGCCATGAGTGGGTAGCAGATTATCAAGGTATGCAATCCTGGAGGACAGTTTCCGCTTTTAAATTCTGCACCTTTTTTTTTTTTTTTTTTAAGATTTATTTATTTGAGACAGAGAGAGAGAGAGAGAGAGAGAGAGAAAGTGCTCAAGCAGGGGGAATAGCAGGCAGAGGGAAGAGGGAGAAGCAGGCTCGCCCCTGAGCAGGGAGCCCGATGTGGGGCTCGATCCCAGGACCCAGGGATCATGACCTGAGCCGAAGGCAGATGCTTAAACGACTGAGCCACCCAGGCGCCCCTCAATTTTGCACTTCTTAACTCTCAGTCTGGAGCCTGGTCCACAGCAGCCATTCAGACCTTGTTTGTCCAGCCGCGCTGAGAGCCCTGAATTCCAGTCCCAAGTTTTTTCCACTGTACCAGGCTTGTTCGTGTTTAACAATGGATTAATCTCTCTTTTATCTTCCAAAAGAATCAGAAGTCATATTTCAAATTATGCTTTTACACAGGTGTAATTAAATCTTTAAAAGGTGGGATGGCAAAGAAATTAGAGGCTGGAGCATAACAGACATTTTATAACCTGCAAATGCCAACAGCAGGCAGCCCGCCCTACTCCGCCCCCCTTCCCCCACAGTATAGCGGCAATTATATTCCAGGGTGAATAATATAATTATCTAAATGAAACCAGGAAGGGGGGGAAAAAGATGCAACATAAAAGGATTAGCTGCTCAAGGACTTGTGGTTGGGGAGGGAGGAGGATGGATCTAGGCTGACAATTTCATAAAGTAGCCATCAATTATTTAAATCACTGTGACTTTTCAGACAGCACTCTGGACAGCAAGGGAAAAAACAGTCTAAAATGTTGAAAACCATAAATTAGGAGAGAGATGCTTGTTATTTGGTTTTGGAGTGGAACGTGCTTTGCCTTTAGAGGAAGGAGCAAAATGGAAAGCAAAGTCACCCGGAACAGCAGGGGCTGCAAGATGTTACTGTTGTTGGAAGTTCCGCAGAACAAAATAGTTTCCTTATGATACAAGCGTCGGGGCTGCTAAAAACCCAATGTAAGCACATTACTCAGTACGTGAAAGGGTAGTGGGCTTCCCACAATACCACAGGTAGACCCATAAAGCGGACGTGGTCAGCAGAAGAGGGGCCTGGATTTCTACTACTGGAGCTGCCACGTATCAGATACGTCACGTTAAACCAGACTCTGAACGAGCTAAACTTGATTCCAGTCACAGAGCTCTACAGTTCTTTGGGAGTCTAGTCTTTCTAGGATAGAAAATACGAGCACTCACTGGGGAAAATGTATACTGTACCACACACGATCTTTTTCTAAACAGCGTGAGGACACACACAGTATTTGTCTCACGTATATAAGTTCGGTTACAACCTTCCTCGTCTACAAAGTCGTATGTCTGTTATCTAAGTAAACCAGCATGTGCCTCTACGTTCAGGAGTTGAAAGGAGTAAGGAAGTAGAATTAAAATAAACCTAAAATCTGTGCCAATACCTGAAGTATTTGTATTTGCTAAGCTACCTCCATAGCAATGGGTTATTTCTATCCAGGTACAAGGTCTGCAGCTGGCTTAGAACTCAGGAGGTCAATCTGGTCCATAGCTTCATGAGTCAATTAGCTTGGTCTTTCCTAGATACAGTTAGTTGGGAAAGAGTTAAAACAGTCTTCGATCGAGTCAATTGTGATTTTTCTCTGTAAAACCACTCCATAAAAAAGCAGACATTATAAATATATAACTAGTCACATAAATATTTAACTGATGCATTTTAGACAAATATATGAACTACAGCAAGACTTTAAAAGATACAGTTACCCAGGGACTAATTAAAACCACTCACCAACTAAATTGTAACATTATAAATTACAACTTAGCTCTGAATTCTTTTGTCTTTCACTGAAAGAGAAATCTTTAATTTTCTCTTATTTCTGTTCTGTACATCAAAAAGTTTCTGATCACCGGCAGCTTACAAATTTCTTGGCATGCTGGGTGTTGCAGAAAGTTCTCTCTTCACTTAAAGTTTGGTCCCTCTGTCTATACTCCTTCTACCCTTTTAATTCCTCTACAGACAAAGGGGATTTGCTAACTCACTCAAGCTCCTGAGCTCGTGCTATTTATTTTTACTATTTATCAGATCACTGGACATTCAAGAGGGATGTGGTCGCACCACCTCTTGCCCATTCCACCTCCCAGGCTGTAAACACATTTTTCTTCTGGATCCATCTACTTCCACACTGACTGGTACACAAATCGGGCTCCAATTGGCCCAGCTAACCCTGCTGTCTGACATTTAAAGAGGCCCCTTAATAGACCCCTGGTATCGCTTTCTGGATGTTAAACATGAAAGCTTTTCTTGAAAGACACAAGCTCCGCTCTAGACAAAGCAAGGCTTCATTCCCATGAGGCTAGTTCCTTTGGGGTTAGCTCCTTCCTGGAGCAGGAACCCCAAATCCCAGAATAAATATACTTATTGTTGGCACTGAGCGACCTGGGCAAATAATTTTATTTGTTCTTTTGGCCTCTGAAATCCATGTTTCCAGAGAGTAAAAAATCCCTAGTCATTTTTTCCCTCCTTCTTATGGGCAGCAGCTGTTTATTCAGCCTTACGTGGATTCTCTCTCCTACTACTTGAGTTGGAAGAAGACAAAGGGTTAAGTTCGGAAGGTGTCCATCACCAGTGAATTCCTAGGATGATCTTTGCAGACAGAAAATTTTTGTACCGCCTGACTCAGTCTTTACTTTGGCTGTAGCAGCAGGTCTTTAGCAAGTTGGTTTTACTGGGTGGTGGGGTTGGAGGGAGAGTGTTTTTCCTGGAAAGGAATGCTAAGTATTTTTTTTTCAAAATAGAACCTAAGTGTTGTTTTGTTTTGTGTTTTTAGATTTTTATTTATTTGTCAGAGAGAGAGAGAGAGAGAGAAAGAGCAAGTGACAGAGAACACTCACATAGGCAGGGGGAGTGGTAGGCAGAGGGAGAGGAAGAAGCAGGCTCCCGGCTGAGCATGGAGCCCAACAGGGGACTCCTCCCAGGACCCTGGGATCATGACCTGAGTCAAAGGCAAAAGCTTAACCGATTGAGCCACCCAGGCATCCCTAAGAGTAAGTTTTAAAATGTTGTCTTGAATAAAAAATGAATAAGAAGTTGACTTAAAATAAATAAATAAAATAAAATAGTACTTAGGAGTAAATTTGAATATTCTTTTACTTTTGCCTTGTTCTTATATGCAGTTTACTGGTCATGTTCATACTTTTATTAAAGCCCTTACCACGGTGATATGTTTGTTTATTTATAAGTCTGTCCTCACCACTTTCACAACCCCACCCATCCTCACAACTTCCTGAAACAGCTAAAAACAATATCCAATAGATCTGAAAACTTATGATCACACAAAAACCTACGGGTGGGTGTCCATAGCAGCTTGATTAATAACCATCATAAATGAAAGCAACGAAGATGTCCTTTAGTAGGTGTGATGGATAGACACGCTGGTATATCCCCACCACATGCCACATGGAATACCATTCAGTGATGAAAAGAAATGAGCTATGATGCCTTGAAAATCCATGAATGACTCCTACGCATACTGCTAACTAAAGAATCCAGTTTGAAAAAAGCTAAATACTATATGGTTCTGGTTACATGAATCCTGGAAAAGGCAAACCCGTAGTTACTGTAAAAAGATTAGTGATTGCCAGAGAGGTGCGCAAAGGGGAGATGCATTGAAAAGACCAAACACAGAGATTTGGGAGATGAGGGACGAGGGAAAGGAGTGGTAAAAGCCCTTTTGTGTGATGCTATAAAGGCAAACGTATGACGTTACTTATTTTTCTAAAAATTTTGTTTATTTATTACAGAGAGAGAGAGAGAGAGAGAGAGAGAAAGAGAGACAGAGAGAGCACAAGTAGGCAGAAGGGCAGAGGGAGAGAGAGAAACAGACTCATGGGTGAGCAGAGAGCTCGATGCGGGATTTGATCCCAGGATCCTGACCTGAGCTGAAGGCGGACGCTTAACCAAATGAGCCACCAGGTGCCCCTATGACCTTATGTATTTGTCGAAACCCACAGAACTTTTAAGCACGGAGAATGAACTCTAACGTATGCAAATTAAATACAATAATTTAGGGAGGTTAGAGGATCCCAGGATGTAGTGCAGAATGTGACAAAACCACCTAACTGCATTACAAAATGCACAAAACAATCTTCTTGAAAGGAGTAGGAGAAAAAGGCGCTGAACCAAGCAATTTGAGAAATCAGGATGTAAAACTAAAGGAAAAGAACTGTATATAAGAACTACACACGGGCTGATAAAGCTGCTTCCCACAAGGGCACGGACTAAAAATTCTGATACTGCTACAAGTTTGCTGGCTAGAACAGTCAAGCCAATGGGCGGCGGATGGGGGGGGGGCAGGTGGTTTACTGTTGGAGAAGGAGGTTTCAGATAAATAAGGTAAGAGGAGCAAGCCAGAGTGACCCACACACTAATGCATTACAGTTGGAGACACCAGTATGAACGCATTTTTAGCTTAGGATGTAAATGCACAAGAAGCGCCTGAGTGGCTCAGTCTGTTAAGTGTCTGGTTCAGCTCAGGTTGTGATCTTGGAGTTGTGGGATCGAGCCCTGCACTGGGCTCCACACCGAGGGGGGAATCAGCTTGAGATTCTTCCTTCCTCTTCCTCGGCCCCTCCCTGCCTCTAAAATAAATGAATCTTTTTAAAAATACGTAAATCCAAGTAGCCACATGTAGAAATATGCATGGGTAAGAATACTTATGAGGGTTAGTATAAATGCATATATTTCTTTCCTCGATCAGTTGAGAAGACTGAGAAGTAAGGATATACCAAGTAGCAACCATCACACTGAGTCCCCAGATCTTGCCTGCTAATATTGTTCTCCAGTAACAGCCAGCTGGAGCTCCCTGGGAAAATGCCTGATTCCAGGACTGGGGCAGAAAACATATAGATGGGGCTTGGAGCATTTTGTAATGTCAGAAAACAAGGAATGCTAAAAAAAAAAAGAAAGAAAGAAAGAAAGAAAGAAAAAGAAAAAAAAATTACAAAGGTGGGGACACAGGAGAAACAAATACCTGCAAGAGCTCCCAGTGGTCAATGCTGGAACAATCTGAGCAATGAAAACAAGGCAGTCTTGCATCGTAAGCCTGCTGTCTCCAATGAAAACCCATGAATCCATACTGACATAGATTAGAAGGACGGAGGAAGAGTAACTTTGTAGTGGAGAACCCTGATGAACACTGACTCAGCCAGGTGCCCAAGGTTAACTTTTTTTTTTTTTAAGATTTTATTTATTTATCTGACAGAGAGATCCAGCAAGAGAGGGAACACAGCAGGGGGAGTGGGAGAGGGAGAAGCAGGCTTCCCGCAGAGTGGGAAGTCTAACGTGGGACTCGATCCCAGGACCCCGGGATCATGACCCAGCTGGAGGCAGTCACTTAACGACTGAGCTCCACCCACCCCCCCAACTTTGACAGTGGTAAGTCTTGTTGATAGCATGTCTTCTGATATGACATGTGATAAGAGTGGCACTTTACCTCTGGGGTCTTCCGCCTGGAAACACAGACCCTCTTGTCAAATCACAAGAAAAACATCAGATCAAACCCACATTGCTGGACTTTCTACACCATACCACCCACTGTCAAGACCATTAAAAAAAGGGAAAGTCTAAGAACCTGCTATATCTAAGGGGAACCCAAGAAGTTAAGACAACTAAATATAAGGTGTTGTCCTGGATGGTATGCTGGAAGAGAGACATGAGGTAAAAAAAACAAGGCAATTGGAATAACTATAGACGTTAGTAAGCACATATCAATATGGTTTGTTAAATGTAACAAATGCACCCAACTAATAGAAGATGCTAGTAACAGGAAACAAGGCATGGACTACCAGAGATGTCTCTGTAATATCTCGGCAACTTTTCTGTAAACCTCAAACTTCTTGAAATAAAAAAGCTTAATAAAAAAACCAAATACTTAATGCTACCTTCCTTGCAAACAAGACAGGTTTGCTTCTGCAAAGTATAACTCTGACTGTGTAATCCAGAGACCACCCTCTGAGATAACTGTTGGCAACTTCCGTTTTACTCATTCACCAATGAACACCTACTATGTATCAGGGATTCCTTTTGGCTCTCGGGCAAAATTCTAGAAGATGGAAGAAAAGGAGATACTGCTTGTTTCAAGAGGGAAGAAATGAACAGATAGCTCAGCCCTCTCTACACAGGCAGGCTGTGCCTTTGGTAAAGTCTTGGAAGCCAGGGGGCAAACATAGCGCCCAAGGTCACCAGGGCACGCCTGCGAGCACCTGATAGGCAGCCCCGACCTTGTAATGACCAAGGGGAGAACAAATGAAATGTGCTTTGTGGAATCAAAAGGAAGAAGCAATTAAGCTCCTGAGGCTGAAATGGGGGCAAGGAGAAGTCGTATGTGTCCAGTGAAGAGAGGTACAGAAAGCCTTTCATTTAAGTGCTGTCATCTGAATTTGACTTAGCTATTTGCAAGTGAATATATTCAGGGTATTCTGGGCTCCAAAGATATGACCATCCGTCATGGGAACAGCTGTAACTACGGAGGGAAGAGAAGCAGATAAAAATGAGGAAGAAAAAGAAAGGGAAACTAGAGGCCTAGATGGATTTTTTTTTTCCTTCTCAAAAGACTCTATTTCCAGTATGCACAATCCAAAAAGGACATAATGACACACAGATAACCTGTTAATGAGCTAGCTGCATGCTGCCTTTTCCCCAAAGCAGAACTTTACTGACAGAGCTCCTGGGTGTCTGAAAAGGTAATAAAGGGGAAATATAGAGCTCAATCTTTAAACACACATGAACATGTGGCAGCCAATGACTGCTCCCGTGGACAGGGGCGGTGAAGAACCCCAGCCACTGTGCAGGTTCGAAGAAAAGCCTGGTAGAGCACAATGCTTGTCCGAGAAGGTCAGCCTGTCCGACCAACTGTGACAAGCAATCCAAACAACGACTTCAGATGCTGAGCTGAGCAAAACGTGGGAGCAGCCAGGAGGTCACCACCTGAAGCTTGGGTCTGGAGTGCAACACTCATAGGAAACTCTGTCTTTCCTTCTGAGTGGGCTCCTAGATCCCCGCCTCGGACGGCCTCTCTGACCCCAGACTTGTTACCCTCTAATCCCATCTGTGAACTGCCAGAGCCCACTGTCGCTTATCAGCTCATCCCCCCCTTAGGCAAGATCAGACAGGAGCCAATGAACCCCTTCACTAGAGCCTTTCATGACTGCTTTTCCTCCCACTTTAAACGTAACCTGTTCCACTCAAAGTTTAAGGCTTTCTTAAGAGTTTTGTGACCCCCGTTGACCCGCGTTCTCACTCCCCATTCATCCCCTCACCCAGGTGGTCTAACCTCACTGTCTCTTGAACATACCTTTTGTGTCTCTACTTCTGTTACAATCCTCGTGCGGGTTCCTTTCTCCTCCATCCTCGCCGCTATTTCTACACAGCCGCTATTTCTACACAGCCTGTTCAGGACCCACAGCTCACCTAACGTCTCTTGATTTCTCTAGCCCTCAGGGCTCTCAACTCGCAGACCACAGCCTTCTGGAACACTGCGCTCAGTGGTAGTTACAAGCTCTCCCCCATGGCTGCCGGGTCCGCAGGTATGAGGAATTTCGATTCCCTGACTAACCAGAAGACCCATTGAAATGGGGTCCCCCGTGAATTGGGGTCCCCTAGTGATGGCATCAAGTAGGTGTTTAATCAAGATTTATCATTTAGTGTTATCTACAATTTCAACAGTAGAAATTACTCAACTGCATGTCCCAGTTGAGGGATCCGATTTTTACTAGCTCGCCTTACAGTGTCTAAAGGAACATGAACGAATGCACGTTGGTGAGTATGACAGGATGCTCGAAGAGCCAGAGCGGGAACAATGGTTTTATTTGCATAGTTACTCTTGAAGGGTCAATGAACTTTCAAGATCAGATACTCTGCTTTCTCCCTCCTCATTTTCTCCCTAGAACAGCTTCGAGCCAGAGCTGCAACATTCAGACAGGGCAAAAATGACTTTGGAGAAGAACATCAAGTCCCCAGAAGCAGCAGTTCCGTCTGCACTCCTCTGCCTCCTACCAGTAATCTTGCCAGATCAGTGATTGTGCTGCTCCCAAGAATCATAACTACCATTTGCTTGGGCTGTTGAGCCAGCCTTTTCTCTCCTGGTATCTCTTGATGAGATGTTCTTCCTCTTCTCTAGCATTTAAGGAAAAGACGTACATCAGAAGACGCCTTTGTTAGCGAGTCAAGTGAAATATACATCGGGCCGAGGATCTGAGCCACAGAGTGTTAATGTAGGTCAGTCCCTGTCAGCAGACCTGTCCTAAGTCATTACCTTCTCTCTTGCTTATCCACCAGGAGTGGGCAGAGGGAAGATCAAAGCAGACAGCAGCCAGTCAACGTCTCCAATGCCCCAGATGAACCCTGTTTCATAGAACAGCTCAAGTGACAACTGAGACGGCCAGCCGTGGGCCTACCTTGACTTAGAAAATAAATTCAGAATCATCATTTAAGACCCAGGGCTTATCCCTAGATGGATGTCACTCTGAAACAGGCTTGTGCTCATACAAGTTTCTTAGTACCAAGCAAAGCTGGTAAACAAGTGTCACCAACTGTAATTACGTTCGCATTCAGCAGTCCCTCGTGACTTCTCTACCCCGTGGGCAAAGCCTTCGAGCTCGCTTTTTTTAAACTGACCTCATAACCCAGATATAATAAATTCTTGAAAAGTTGCATCTAAATTAAAAGCTGTTCCAAACACATTATGAGGGATGATAGATTGTTGAAGAAAACATTTGTAATTATAACTAACTCGTAAAAATAAACTTGGAAATCATTAATAATTCTTATACCATGCATAGGGCTGGTTGCAAAGATTCTCTACATACATACAAAAAAAAAATTCTTCATTTTTAGTTGCTCTGGGTGCTCACGTGTGCGTTCTCACTCTGTCTCTATTTCCCCCCTCTCCTTGCTTTGCTGGAAGCTATTTTTAGAAGTCTAGTTAAGGAGGAACTTTCTAAGAAAACCATCTGATCCAGAGATAAGACTATAAAGATATTTGTAAAAACTCAAGTTGACCACATTGCGTGTCTGTTGTCTGCAAATAAAAATCACCTCCTGTTTTCTCACTTCAGTCTTTTTTCATCAATAGTTATGACGACAAATTCCCCTATAGTATCATATCAACAAAGGCGGTACTTACAGATTACTCAAGCATAAGCCCATCCATTCACTGTTCTCTGACACTATTTAAAGGAAAGCCTTTAGAAACAGAGTACTTTCAGAAATTGAACAAAGCGATGGCTTTCCCACTTAATTTATTTCTCTTTATGGTCAGATTTTTCCAAGATATTAAAAACCTGTGAATGACACCACAGTTCAAGTGCTTAGGGAACGACTGGGAATTCACTTTGGAGATGGCTGAAGAATTAAAAATGACCGGGTCTGGTTAAGCTATGAAACAAATACAGCATAAAGTGTTAAATGCAGAATTTGGACAGTGAATGTGGGGGTGTTGACCACACAGTTTTTTCAGCCTTTTTAGGAATTTAAAATATTTGTGATACACTGTGGAAAAAATATTGCCAGGTTCTTACACCGGCTGTCTAATCATGCATTTGGGAAATCATACTTTTGGGAAAAACTCATGAAGCTTTTCACTTAATAGGAAACCTATTTCATTCCTGTAGGTTTTTTCTTAACACTATTCCCTTTAATGCCAACAGATTTTTCTGAAGGCAGTGATTAGGTGTGTGTGTGGACCAATAACAGGAAATTATGAACCACCAAGTCAAAACAGAGAGCCGTTCCCAGAGCTCTGCTGAATTCATGAACCCATACAGACTTTTCACCCTGGCGTTGTGCAGTAGCTTGAACATCCTCCGTGCTTAATAGATGAGGGTAGGGAGGTGGTGCCAGGGAAGAGAAGTGGCTTGGGCTTGTCTAAGGTCACTGAGCTGACAAGGACACTACAACCACATTTTAGATGCTTTTCCCACATGCCATGATAAAATTTACATTAGTTATGTTCCCAGATGGCGATGAAGCATCACAACAAAAATTCTAAAAACAGAATGTATTAAACTAGTAACAGAATTAATGCTATAAAACTAATACAGATACGACAATTTGAAGACACAAATGAACGTTCTAAGATTCTGTAAGTCCCCATTAGTCATGAAGGATTTCATTTGCTCAGCTGTCTCAGAAGCGAACAGGTTGAGTGCTGAAAGCCACAGTGACAACATAAACAGCCAAAGACAAGAATAAAGGCATCTCCTTCTCTACCTTCTTGGCTAAAGCCTGATGCAGCTACTAGTGGTTGGTTATTTGAGGTCCCCACTTGTCATAAAGAGACCAAATAATATTGCAAATGAATAAAATTGCAAGAGTAAAATCCCAAGAAAATCGACACTACAAACTATGGTAAATTAGTATTTTTTCAGTCGAGACAGACACTGAAGAATCAGATTAGATCCTGATGCATTTTGGTTCTAAGGCTTATTTTAACACAGTGGGGCCATCAGCACTGCCTCTCAGAGCATACACGGGGGTGGGGGGGATCAATTGATCAGCTCTCTTTTCAACTTAATGATGTTTGTGACGACTTCCAGCAGATCTTAAATGGGACTAATCTATTTACGCTAATAAAAGCTGAATCTATTCCATACCACAGAGTGGGAGGTAACAACTGGCCGTGATGCAAATACCACTTAGAGCAGCGTTCTTCGTATTAACATAATTTGATACGATGAAGATGCTATGCTCTTGCTTCTGGCTACACTTCCTTGGGAGACCAGCAAGAGGTTATCTTGGCTTTGGGCATCAGTGTAATCAGCTCTAGCAAGTCATTATACCATAGGCAGCTGTGACTAGCAGCCTTCGGAGAAACCCACTCGGAACGCCAGCCATCACGCGGCCTACTGCGGACTGTCATTGGGAACTTTGCTGACACCAGAATCTAGAGCACCCCGGCCTGTTGTCTGAAAAACAATCCCTGTACACTGCTTCCTGGCAGAGGGTTTTCAAGGAACATATGGCAAATTAAATATACTGCATTCCATATAACTTGCTTCCAATGATCGGCTATAGTGGGTTGAACAGTGAACCCCCCAAATTCTACACAGAACCTCAGAATGGGATCTTCCTTGAAAAGAGGGTCTTTGCAGATGATATCATGGTAAAGATGGAGATGGGATCAGGCTGGATTAAGGATGGGCACTAAATCCAATGAAGCTGTCCTTCTAAGACCCAGAAAAGGACACACGGAGACACAGGGAAGAAGGCCATGGCAGGATGGAGGCACAGATCAGAGTTATGCTGTTAGAAGCCAAGAAATGCCAGACCCACCTGAAGCTGGAAGAGGCAAGGGAAGGTCCTCCCCTAGGCCCTCAGGAGGGAATGTGGCCCCTGGCTTCCAGAACTGTGACGGGACACGTTTCCGGTGCTTAAAGCCACCAAACTGTGGTCATTTGTTACGGTTGGTCTAGGAAACAGACACGCCAGCTTTCATGGCAATAAACACCACGTGCTACTTTGGCTGCTGAAAAACAACCAGTGGACCACCTCCAGGAAAAAGAGAAGGAGGTTAAATAGTATCCCCCCTCGCTGTCACGCTAGGGTTGGGGGAGGCAGGAAACAGAGGTTCCTGGGTGGGTGCCGGCGTACAAAGGACAGGAGCAGGGAAATACAAATTAGCGAGGAGGGGAGATGTGGGGGGTTCTGAAATCGAGACAGATGGCAGGGGTGGAGAAGTCAGCAGGTCAGAAGTCTGTAACGGCGAGAGCACATCACGCTACAATCCACACATATGTGACATGGGGAGGGAAGGAGCCACGTTTTACAAACAGGACTCCACCTAATCACTAGAAATAATTCCTGGGTTCTTAGGACACCTCTTTTATTATTCTTGTTTCATGGAGGAGGAAAAGTAGGTACAGAGAAATGAACAATTTGGTCCTGGCCGCCAAGTTATCAGATGAAATGGCTGTGATGTAAAATCATTTGTATCTGATTCCAAGGCTTACGTATCGAAGACGGTGCAAAGTATCAAAGCGAACTCTCTATCACAGGCCTCACTGAGTTCAAGAATGTCTCCACTGTAATTCTGTATACACTTCCTCTCAGGGCAATGATTGATCCTACAAAGTAGAAAGATCCAGACCAGTGGCCCTAGCCATCTAAGTGTCTTTCAGGGCACTGATGCCCAGGCCCCACTCCCGATCAACCGAATCAAATCTCTGGGATCTGGGCAGACGCTGTTTTCCGAAAGCTCCCGGGTGATTCAAATGGGCACCGAGGCTGAGAACCACTGCCTACTCCCACAGCTGCAGAAGAGACGGGTGTGGCGTTAGTGGGCAACTCTGGCCATGACACGTCTTGGAAGTAGTCTGACAAATCCTGGGGCAGTGAGGGAAATGAAAAAAAGGCTTTAAATGTTTCAAGAATGCCTGCATCCTGACTTGCACAGCTTCTGTGTATTTCCTCCAATGATGTGGGAATTCGAGCCTAGGCATTAGGAAATCTGCCTCTTCCTCTCATCCCTGCACGAGCCAGAAAATTGTAGGCTCATCCTGTGTTTGGAAAGAACTCCGTAAAAATCAGCAATGTGCTAGACTAGGAAGCAGCTTCTGCTGTCACTGCAAATATTGTTTTTACAATTTCTGGGCCTGTAGGAAACAAAGCTGGATAGCTTTGTGTGTGTGTGTTTTTTTTTAGTGACTTCTTTTGTTCACTGCAATGCTAAGAGCCCACAGCTTAAATCCTATTTCCTAACCTCCAGCTGGGCATGGCGTTGTGATGGAGCGCAGTACTTCCAAAACTTCAGTCTCTATCCAAATTACAGGGGGTGGGCGGGCTGGTTAGAACAAAGATTCCTGCAAGAACTTGCATTCCTCACCTGTTCAAGTGATGCAGATGCTGACAGCCCAGGGACCGCTCCCTGGGTTGCGCTGGGGCAAAGGAGTGCTTCCCAAGCTCTAAACGTGCCTGGAAGTCACACGCCGATAGTGTCCAAATGCAGAGCCTGACTCGGAGGACAGACTGCTGTCTATGGAGCACGGGTGTAGCCTATTCCATTGGGGGTGGGGGAGACAGCTTTCCAGTCGGATGCCCATTCAACAGTCTGACAGGTAAAAGACAAAACCCCTCACTCAGCATTAGCCTTCAAACCACCCCCCCCCCTTTTTTGGACAAAGACACTAAAGAAGAAATGAATTAAACGACCTCTCCCAGAACTGAGTGGGTGTTTCCCATGAAAACTGTGGAGACTCCTACAGATCCATAAAGTAACTGAAAGGATGTCCCTGTCAACAGACAGCTGCCATAGCTCCATGTCCAGAGTGCCAGGGTGCTCATTTCCTGTCTCCTAAGAGACTGCCTTAATTTGAATCAGGATGCTTCGCCTTGCAACAGGTGGAAGCCATTTTGAAAAAAAAAAGGGGGCCAGGAGCGGAGGGGGGGGCTGTGGGGGTGGGGGGTGGGGGATGGCAACAGAAGAACCAGAGAATAAGAACACGAGGTGTGCTCAGTTCTGCGTTCATGTGGATGCCATCAGAGGAATAAGAACGGTAACATTTTAATTTAAGGGTTGCCAACAATCTGAAACCCACAAGCACGAATCGTGGGGGGATGACATGCACACACATGTGCTTGCACTAAGGAAGGCCTCACTGATTCATTCACTTTCCATCACTCAGCCATTCGTCCATGTATTAAATATTGAATACCTCCTCTACAGCAGACACTTCTAGGAGCTGAGGACTTGGGAAACAAGCCCCTGCCAAAATTATTCAAGCGACTTCATCTGTTGGAAAGTGCCTTGGGCACCAAGGTGAGATGATTGCTTTGGTGCTTTCACTCCTTTCTCTCTGAGGCAATATCACGGAATAAGAGATGTAGGGCAGTGTGCCCCTAACTGTGGTGAGAGCCCAGCCCAGGCCCCCCAACACCCCATCTGTCATACATTGATACTTTTACAAAATACATCAGAAATTGATTAATAAAAAAATTTAAAACCACAAAGATATACAAAACACAAATTCCTCCCCCCCCTTTTTTTGGTTAGTTTCAACAGGCAAATGTTAAATTCCTTTAAAAGGAGGGAGGGCATTTAATGCTTTCTCTCAAATTCTGTACCTCTCACAGCAGACTGGTAACAAATAGCTTGCAGACAAGCACACTCCTCGGGCTACATTTTCAGTAGAACTCATTTGGACACTGGACTCCAGGGTCAGGTTGCTTGAGTGTGAATTATAGTTCCAGTACTTGCTAGCTCTGTGACTGTGGGCATTTGATTTCATTTCGCAATTTTTCCATTTCCTCCCCATCATAAGAACACCACCCTCACAAAGCTGTTGCCAGTACACATAACCACAAGTCGACACGCAGCCAACAGTCAGAATTGCGTCTGGCTCATAGTCCATGCTACCAAAAGTGTTAGCTGCTATCATTACTACTATCTACTACTAGGAATACAATTGTTACTATTATCACTATCTGTACGACGCGTGTACCATTTGGGGCCGATAGCGGCACAGCTGATTCACCTATAAGATGGTGTCTCTCATCTCCTTTCTATTCTCTTCCTTCCCTTCTGTGAGTTCTGTGCCTAGATGGTGAAATTACAGATTGGAAAGCATGTTATCACCCACGGAAATGCCCCCTTGTAAGAGATTATCTATACTGCCCAGATGACATTTCTCAGAGGTAAGGACAGACCCTCCTGGGGCCCCTTCATCCACGCATCACCAAACAGATGGAAGCAGCGCTGAGACAGCTGTCCTCCCGACCCCCCCACCACGGAGAACCCCATTGTGCTGATGCTGTGTGATGCTGGGAGCTGCCTTAGGGCAAAGGTGCAGTAGGAGACCCAATGGACAGTCTAGCAGCGGGAATGACTTAAAAGGACATTTTTTTAAACATCAAGTAACTGACTACTTTGCCCACCGCATCTTTTACACGTATGTGAGTTTCTCCAAGCTCCCTTCTCAACAGTTGTTTTGGATTCTCAGCAGAAATTTTTGGGAATTGTTTATTTTTTTTTCTTCAGATTAGTCACCTACAATTAGCTGGGCATAAAAATGTTACAGTGACATTTAAGGAACATTGAAACTTGACCATGGAAAATTCTGTTTGAAAACAACTTACAAAGATTAAAAAGCAAGAGAATGTCTCAAGGTGCAAGAGGAAAATAACCATCTCATTACTTTTTCGATCTCATTACTCTGAGGATATTAAATTTATTGATATGGTCTAACTAATTTACATTCTCAGAAAATAAAATTTTTATGAATTAAGAAAGGGCAACAAAATAAATACGAAAGCAGGTGTTTGGGTTGTAACAACACATTTGGGGATTAATAAATCGAATGACTTTAAAGATTTACTTACTTACACAGAACTCTATCTTGACTTGGTCAGGGAGAAGACAGGGGAAGTTGGAGTTCTCATCTATCCCTCAGAATGGAATAATCGATTGAGAAAACAAGAATCATAGTAACACTACGGCTGGTGACGAGGCTGGGAGTGACTTAATAAGATGGCAGTAGGCCGCCCTAAGGTGTCATTGAGCTGGCAAAGTGTGGCCCTGACATGGTCCAGATTATAGTCAACTAGTTCTGAGTTTTAAAGTGTTTTTGCTACTCAAGCTGAAAATGATCATGTACAATAAGCCAGCATCTTTAATATGCCGATATGCTCTGTAGTTCATTGTTGCCTTTGTTTTCTTAGGAATTCAGTACACTAAGCATATTAAAGTTGCTCTGCACAGCAGGGAGCGTGACACTGCGGGGACAGAAATACTGAAAGTTTTTTCTGAATGAGAGGAAGTTAATGATAGGGTCAGACCAAAGCTAGATACAAAAAAGGTTTTGTCACTCTCTATTTCTGGTCTTCCCGTGCTGACTCTGTAGTTATTTCTAACTCTCAGAACTTATCCACTGTGTCTATCCAACCAACCATCCATCCATCCATCCATCTATCCATCTCTCCAAGCCTGTACACATTCCTTCAATAAATTATTTATTGAACACCTTCCTGCTGTCTGGTACTGTACTATGCTTTTGGAACTTACATTCTATTGGGAAAAGACAGATAATAAGTTAGGAAATCAATGAACTAATAAATATGGTGGTTGTGTAAAGATGAAAGAAGAATCAGTGTTCAAATAGTGACTGGGGAGATTTATTCAGGATCTGGAGAAAAAAAAAGAGAATTCTATGCAGAGGATTCAAATGAGGAAACATTAATGCAGAGACAGAATTACAGAGGTATGGGCAGAATTGAAAGAAGCAATGAGGGATGGGTAAGGTACCCAGAGACTAGCAAGAGCAGAAAGCTCGTCAAGGGGCAAGGGGAAGAAATGGCGTTACCAGAGCCCGATCAGGGCTGGAGCTATGGAGCAGGTGTCACCTGGCAGCACGTCTGGAGGGATGTACGCACAGCCAGAACAGTGATCCAAAGTAGAGAGGAAGGAGATAAGAAACAGCCCTAATCTCTTTCTTCTCTTACCTCTCTGCCTGTCTGCCGCTGTTGGCAGAACCAGATTTTAAGCTACGTGGCAAGGGAACTTTGGTGAAACAGTCCAGGGAGTTCAGCTTCAGTGCTGGACTGGATTGGGGTGTCGGAGGGAGGGAAGAATGCAGAATAATCCTACTTAGGTAGGATAGTCAGGAAAAGCTGCCAGGGAGAGAGTGGGGTTGGCGGAGAGAGGGGATGCCATCTGAACGGAGTCTCAGAGAAGAAGGTCCCAGACACGCAAAGAGGCAGAGTTAGAGTAATCCAGTGGAGGGACCAGTGAGCGCATGCCTTTGCTGTTCTCCCTTCCCCGCACCCTGCACTCAGTACAGATCCCTCACAAGGAATGTATCTCAGACAGAGCCAGATGATCCAAACAAACCCTTTCCTAGGTGTGATGCTAGGACTCAAGTTCTGGGAGAGGCGAATGCCTCTACACCTGTTTCTCAACACCACAGAAGAGTTTGCCCATAAAAAAGAACACTTGTAACTAGAGCACTTGCCTATGAAAGGTCTAGGATTTATATTAACTCTAAGGTATAAAGAAGGCAAAACCAAGGAACACACATATAAAGGCAGGTAAGAGCAAGCAACTAAAGTAGAACTCTTTTCCATTTACACAACTTTTCTTTGAAGAGCTCAAGCCTTCCGTGCTTTGAGATGATATCGAATCATGCAACTTCTGTAAAAATATGCTATTGCACCCATCATTCGCCCAAAGGAAGAAACACTATAAAGATACAATCACAGTATGTAATAATAGTTAATGTACCTATAAAATTTAAACTCATACTCATGTTCTTTTAGTTTTAGATTTACCTTCAAGTCACTGGCTAAAATGGATATAAAACAAATACCTCAAGCCTATATATCCAAGCATCTACTAAAAATTGCTTCATTTCTGTTGCCTGGAAACCATTTCTTTATATAATCAAAGTAAAATTTTCAGTATTAATGAGCTCTTGAATTAAATGATCTGACTTCTAAAGGCCAGTTTGCTGGGAGGTTCAAATTCACTGTGAGCTGGCTGAGTTCTTAACAGTAAGTCTGCCCTAAAATGGTACTACAAGGGTTTCCTTATTGGTAGTTGAGGTTCGGCACAATAACTTCCTTCCCTGACATCCTTCATACGCCTGGTACATTCACCAGTGGAAAAATAATCCCCTTCAGGGACAAGTTCTGTGCAAATAATGAGGAGTTGCCTGCATGTCAATGAGACTCACCACCTTCCATATGCAAAGCCAACCACTTTTTTCTTCAAGATCTGAAGGAATTTCCATTATTTCTACGTTTGCTCTAAATTTCCCCAGTGCCGGTTTAATTTATTTCTTCTTGTTTCGTCTCTGATGAATATGGAAACAGATGGTAATTCTCTTTCTTTCTGTAATTTGTGTCTCTTGCCAAGTTAATGAAAACCGCTGACAAAAACAGTTAAGGTCAAAGTGTATTCTTACCTGTAGGAGAGGCCGCTGCACCCCCATCACCTTCATGGTGTCTGCATTAGCTAGGATCTTCAAGGGGTCAGATGTTTTGGTGACACCTTCAATCTCCTTGTTGATCTCTGCCAAGACCTGATTGAGGAAGATGTTTTTGATGTACATGGTGAGAAAGTCTCGAAGAGGGCACTGTTTGGTTGGGCCAAGTCCCAGGGCATGCTCGATCTCTTGAATAAATCTGGAGGACAACAGAAGAAAACAGTTGTTAAATGTATCAGAAGAATACTTCTGGAAATATCACAAAACACATACAGGTATTTCTAGCTTTGGCCTCTCTTTCCATGGAGAGGTGAGGGGAGATTCCCAGAATTCTTATTTCTTTCTGATTTTATTTTATTTATTTTATTTCTTTCTTATTTTATTCTGATTTATTTATTTAATAAATCACTTTATTATTTGTTTCAATATTAGTTGTTTTGCTTTCCTAAGTTATTTCACTAATTGAATAGAAATAGGACAAAACAGAAAACACAACTTCTAAACTCAGGGGGAAAAAAAGGGAGCCATCAAAAGATCAATAAGGCAATAAGAATATAAGAAGCGAGGAGAGGCATGATGAACAGTAAACAAACTAAAGGGCAAATTTAAAAGCACACCCCCAAATACTGCGTATTTCTCCCTGAGATCTTTATATGTATAGACAGAATGTTCCAAAAAGGGGAAGACTTGCATTTCCCTGAAGATTAGTGATATTGAGCATCTTTTCATGTGTGTGTTGGTCATCTGTATATCTTTTTTTTTTTTTTTAGATTTTATTTATTTATTTGACAGACAGAGATCACAAGCAGGCAGAGAGAGAGGAAGGGAAGCAGGCTCCCTGCCAAGCAGAGAACCCGATGCAGGGCTCAATCCCAGAACTCTGGGATCATGACCTGAGCCGAAGGCAGAGGCTTAACCCACTGAGCCACCCAGGTGCCCCGGTCATCTGTATATCTTTATAGAAATGTTTATTAAGGTCTTCTGCCCATTTTATAGGTTTGTTTGTTTGTTTTGGTACTGAGTTATAGAAGTTCTTTATATATTTTGGATACTAACCCTTCATTGGATATGTCCCTTGCAAACATCTTCTCCCATTCAGCAGGATGTGTGTTTTCTTAATGGTTTCCTTTGCTGTGCAAAAGCTTTTTATTTTGATATAACCCCAACAGTTTGGTTTTGCTTTTGTTTCCCTGGCCTCAGCAGACATATCTAGAAAAATGTTGCTATGGCCAATGTCAGAGAAATTACTGCATTCTCTTCTAGGATTTTTACAGTTTCAGGGCTCACAAATAGGTCTTTAATCCATTTTGAGTTTATTTTTGTGTATGGTATTAGAAAGAGTCCAGTTTCATTCTTTTACATGAAACCACAAGGAGATAATCACCTTACACCTGTTAGAATGACTAGAATCAAGAAGAAAAGAAACAATAAGTGTTGGCAAAGACGTGAAGAAAAAGGAACACTTGTTTACTGCTGGTGGGAATGTCAACTGTACAGTCACTCGGGAAAACAGTGTGGAGTTTCCTCACAAAATTCAAAATAGTGATGCCATATGATCAGTAATGCCCCTCCTAGGTATTTACCCAGGGAAAATGAAAACACGAACTCAAAAATATATACGCACCCCTATGTTTATTGCAGCATTATTTGTAACAATGAAGACATGGAAGCAGCCCAAGTGTCCATCAATAGATGAATGGGTAAAGAAAATGTGGTGTATATATATATGCAAGGGAATATTTTAAAAAGATTTTATCTATTTATTTGAGAGAGAACGTGATGGGAGCATAACCAGGGTGGGAGGGGCTGGGGGGAGGCAGAAGCAGGCTCCCTGCTCAGCAGGGTTCAATCCCAGAACCCCAAGATTATGACTTGAGCCGAAGACAGATGCTTAACCAATTAAGCCCACCACACACACACACACACACACACACACACACACACACACTGGAATATTACGCAGCCTTTAAAGGAGAATGAGATCATGCCATGTGAGACAACACGCATGGACCTATAAGGTATTACGCGGAGTGAAATAAGTCAGACTGAGAATGACAAATACCATATGATCTGCTCATAAATGGAATCTAAAAATGATGAGTAAACAAACAGAAAGCAGAATCGGGACTGTAAATACAGAAAACAAGCTGATAGTTGCGGCAGTGGGGGAAGTGGTGGGAGGCAGGCAACCGGGGGGAGATGCAAAATAAGCCAAGGGAGAGGGAAATATAGGCCTCCAGTTATGGAATGAGTAAGTCACAGGAATAAAAAGCAGAGTGTAAGGAATACAGTCAGTGATATCGTAATAGTGATATAATGGCACAGATGGTAGCTACTCTTGCGGTGAGCACAGTCTAATGTATAAACTTGTCAAATGGCTAAGTTGTATATCTGAAATGAATGCAACATTTGTGACAACTATACCCAAATTAAAAAAAAAAAAAAAGAAAGGGTGGAGGGGAGAGAGATGATGATAAATTGGGAGGTAAAGAAAGAGAACAGAAAGGAAGGTGGGGAAAAAGGAGAATTTCAACCTTATTTGTAATGATCTGTTTCCTTTATCGGGAACACTTAAAGCACAGGGAACAGAATGTCAGGAACTGTCCAAACCCACAGATGAGGACGCAGATGTTTGTTACATTCTTCTTTGTACTTTTTCTTCCTGCTTTATGTGGTTTTGCTATGCACAGATTTAAGTTACTGCCTCTTAGTTACACCAGTCCCCTTGAAACAAGGTTTAAATTCCAGTTACTACATATGTTAACTGTGAGTAATGGCAACGGCATAAGATGAAAACTTTACTGCTACTTCTCCAGTCCAGAAATTATGTAAATAACTGAAGTTCAGCACGATCAGCGGATCAATCATGTCACTTCTTTCAGAGTCTGACAGTGATTGATAACTGCACATCTGTTACTCGGTTCATGTTCAGGCAGCAAAGCGTGTAGTTGTGTTGTCTCCCTGACTCCCAGTGATAAGCCCACATGGCATTTTGCAAAAATGGATAATTAAAAGAGGGAACTGGCCAAAAGGGATAGAAATACAGACAAAAACAAACTAACAGTGATAACACTGGGAGTGAAATTTGAATGGAATGTAAGTGGATTTATAGAAGAAACAGCTGAGAATGTTGACATGCCCCCCTTTAAGAGGCAAACCCAGTCAGAGGGAAGGTGAACTTATCTACCTCACCAAGGAAAGTCTTTGTGGCGAAAGGGATGAAGGCATCCCAGGGGAAGTGAGGGAGCCCAAATTGTACCCTAAGGGAACACTTGAAGATGTTTCATAAAACTGAAAAGCAAAGAATAAAATGCTGGCAGATCCAGACCTAAGGCAAGTATGACATTTCACCAATACCTAGAAAAGACGCTTGCTGTGTATTGTAAAGTACATGACAAAAAGAAGGCAGGAAGCACTGGTCAAACTACACTGACCAAGATTTTAACAAAATTAACGTTTCTAATGTCACAGAGTGCTAAGTACATATTAGTTTTCTAAGTTTTCCATTTTTTGACGTATTTATAATGGACAGCAAGGGAGTTTTTCAAGTTTTGGCAAAAAGTTTCTGAAGTCAAGACACAATTGTGGTTATCCCCAGTGATTAACATTGTTTTGCACAGTGACTTTTACTTTTCCACAATGCTAAGCAAAGTATGGACTGTGTTGTATTTTAAATTTTCTTTGAAAAAAAATGGAGAATGAAAATGAAATGAAATCAAGTCAAATGGAATAAAGACAAAAACTGAATGATTAACTGGGAAGATATATTTGCAACTTCTATCACAGATGATTTAGGAAAAAACTCAAACAATTTAGTCAAAAAAATGATTAAAGAACAAGAAAAGATAATTTACAGTAAAAGGAATACAATGGCCATTAAACATGAGAACAAATTCTTAACTTTGTTCCCAATGAAAAAAATGAAAAGTAATCTATACTGAGATGTCATTTTTTATATCCACGCATTGAGCAGATTCCAAAAACTTGAAAAGCATAGTCTTTTGGCATATGTGTGGGAAGAGGCATTCTCATGCATTGTCGATGGGAATGAGAAATGGTAGGACCCTTATGAAGAGCAAGTCGGCATCATCATTCAAAATTACAAATGCATTTCCTTTTGACCCAGAAACCCCACTTGTGGGAAATTCTTCTGACAACTGTAGCTAAATATGATTACACAGATCAGTGTAGCATTGTTTTTTTTACAGCAAAAGACAAAACAACTAAAAAAAAAAATTCATCATGTAGGGATTAATCAAAGCTACTGTAGTGTTATCTATACATTGGAATACTGTGCCAACCTCAACCCCCAAATGCAGAAGCTTTCGACGCACCATGAATAGATCTCCACGACAAATTGTTCAGCGAGAAAAGTGAGTTGCAGATCAATGTGTTATTTAGTAGTACTCTGCATACTAGTCTTTCTGTAGAAGTTATGCATCCTCATTTGTTTCTTATCTTTCCTTTTTTTTTTTTTAAGATTTTATTTATTTATTTGACAGACAGAGATCACAAGTAGGCAGAGAGGCAGGCAGAGGGGAGTGGGAAAGCAGGCTGCCTGCCGAGCAGAGAACCCGATGCGGGGCTCGATCCTTGGACCCTGGGATCATGACCAGAGCCGAAGGGAGAGGCTTTAACCCACTGAGCCACCCAGGTGCCCCTGTTTATTTTCTTATAAAGACAGCCTGGGAAGACCCACACACACAAAAAAACCTAATCAAAGGGAGTTCCCGCAGGAAGCAGGGATGAAGTGGGGTCTGGAAGAGAAGTGGGAGTTAGACTTTTCGATTACAACTTTAACGAGATCATCTTCGATTTTTTTTTAAAGGTCAAACTGGCTTTATCCAACAATTTATGAATCAGACAGTGTCCCAGCTAGCAAACAGAAAAGAGCTCTTAGAATCATGGGATTTTTAAAGACTGTGAATATAACAGCTACTCAAATAACATTAAATTAGAAAATATAAAGAATTACCTATACATACCAAAGAATGTATTTCATAAACTGCTTTCTAATTAGAGCACATTTAAAGTTTGGTGTATAAATGTTCTTTAAGTTTAGCTGTTTGACCTAATAAAGAGCTTCCTTTACTTAATAAATAAATACATCATGCATATCAGCAGTTAACATTCCATTAACCTTTGGGGGTGTGTGTGTGTGTGTGTGTGTGAGTGTGAGTGTGTGTGTGTGTGTATGTGTGTGCGTGCGTGCACCTGGGGGGATGGAGGGAAGAGAGGGTTTATACGTACAGTATTATCACAATGACAAAGTAAGCCAAAGAATGGAGGAAAGAAAGCAGACATTGAAAAGCCAAGAGAAACCTCAATGAGGTTTCTTAATTGACTTTATCCACAAGGAAAGGGAGTAAAGGCATGACCACCACACAAGATATAATAAATCTTTAAGAAGGGAGGGAGTGGAAGAAGGTGGGGAAAAATGAAGAAATAAATGTGGAGAGTGAACCATAATTTAAAAATCCCCAAATCCCACATCCTGCAACTTTGACCCCTTCTGACTCTTCTAACCCTCAGAGAAATTTCCCGGACCCCAGGTGTATCTTTTCCCTGTGGTCTGCCTCTAAAAGAAAACCACTGTTTTTAATTTGCTTATGAGTAACCACACCAAAGACCTTTTCATTTTATAATTTTCTAGTATTATGGGACTCAATCATTAGAATGCCTCCTAACTCTTTTCAGAAAGAGTTTTCTGAGGACTTCCTACATTTTCAAAATCATTATCATTTGTTAAAGACATATTTTGACTAGTTAACCTGCTCCTAAACAGTGGCAGAAGGCTCTAAATTATCCATATTTTCCTTTTTTTTTCTAGTCCTTTGTTTGCCTTTGGTGTTCCCAAACTATGAATCCGTGCTGAGCAGCGCCAGTGGAGGGGCGGGGCTCCCATCCCTTTCAGCGGCGTGACTTCTTCCCAAGACAAATCTCTTATTCCTGATTGCACGCGCATTAGTCTAGAAGGACACATCCAGGTTGATGTTGTCATCTCTAACTCAAGGGGACCCATGCAACATGTGCCCAAATCCGCATTCAGACCTGTGCACGCCCCCTCACTGTGCAGAAAACGTGAACCATGCACGAGAGAAGGAAAGAAAGAACATGGCTGTCTGATCAGCCCGTTTTTATTTTCATTAAAAAGGGGGGAGCAAATATTTGAAATGGGCAAACGGCTCTTTCTTGGGCAAGAAGGACACAGAAGACAGACTCTCCTAAACAGCCAGAAGGTAAATGAGACTTGGGTTACTGCAGAGAGGAAGAACCGAGGGGAGTGGAAAGGCCACAACAGAACGCTTAGAGTGGGTATTCCTGAGGCTGAATCGTGACTCCACAGTGTTGGGTGGGTTATCTAGCCTCTCTTGACCTTTCTGCTATATTGTGTAAATGGATCTGATAACACAGATGATTGTTTTGATGATTCAAGGAGGAAAATGAAAGTTAAGAACTCAGCACAGAAGTGGGAACACAGGAAATGCTGGGTAAATCGTAGTGACTATTATTGTGATTACTATCAGGATATTAACCTCAGTGAGGCTGGAGAGTAGAGGTAAGTGGAACATATTTTTTATGATTTTTTTTCACCTTCCTCCTACCTTTTCCTGTTTGCCCATAATTGGCAATTTGGACCACTAGATTAATACCCTATTTCAGGAACAAATTGATAGAGGGAAGACCAAAGCCCCAGGTGGCTGGGGTCGTGTAAATTATTCACTTCTATATCCTCAGAGCTTAGTACTGCGTACTCTATGGCTAGCACATAGTAGGCTCTCGGGAAATATTTGGTAAAGGGAGTAGTGAATAAAATTAACAGGTCTTTTAACTTCAACCTGTGGTTCCTGAAACTAAGGTACGACCTCTGTGACAAATACAGCCTTCCTCCCAAGAACTGGGACTAGAGGTCCAAATAAAATATTTAAAAAAGGAAGCACCTCACTGTTAACAGTTGCCTTTTACTGAAAGAACGTTCTTGAGTCCTTGACCATATACCCAGCATTGTTTTTTTACTTAGTACAAGATGGTTATTCACACGACTTTATATTCTGTTCTTTTGCAGAGTATTATAGACTTATTCCATCCCACTAATGAACACAAGATTATTCAACCAAACATCTATTAGGGAATATTAATGCTGCCCTATGGCTTTATTATAGATAACCTTACAGGGAACATCTTCATTTTGTTACTGTTGAATTATTCCCCCAAGTTATCAGGAGTCACTCCTCATCATTTTTCATGGGCGACTCAACATTTTATTTCCCCCCAGATTGCCACAACGTACTGCATGGCTCCTTTTACCTAGTTTAAGTACTTGAAAACTGATCTGTTGAATGGGAGATAGGAGAGAGAGTGTCAACGGTGTGGAGGCAAATCATCAAAAAGCTCAGTTTTTCCAACAATGCTCCTAATCAGCTCTATGGAAGTAAGAAAGCACTGAATTTTTAACAGCAAAAAGATTCTCATTAGGAAAGAAAACACTTCACTTCAAAGTTAAGATGGAACCCTGTCAGAAGGGTATTATCTAATCTGGAGAAGTGCTTTCCCACTAGGGATTCCCAACCTGTGAAAGATGAGAAGGCAAACAAAAGCCCAGGTACGCTGGTGTGTAGGGGAAGGAGGAGAAGGAGACCAAAGAAAAGAAGCTACGTGATGCCATATGTAGAGCATCTAATCACAGGATTTGGAGGACCCTTATTCAGATCAGCCTCCTAAACCCAAGGCTGTAAAGCAAGATAAACCAAAAAACACATGGAAGGAGACAACAGATTCTCATGCACTTGGATGTCTAAAGCATGGATCTCATTTCCCAAATTCTAATACTGCTATTCGTAAATATTTAACCAAAGGTTTTGCTTTCAGAATGCCACCAACTAGGGGGCCTCCTAAAATATGTCCATAGTCAGGACCTGTATTTTAAACTTGTTCTTTCTTACAGCAAGTGTGTGGCCTTTGGAATGCACATGGAAGGACACTACCCATATGTGACCTGGTATTTTCAAAATTTTTATCTTGATTTTATTTCTATCCAGGGAAATCATAAACTAATTAAAATTTCACTCAAGCTTCCCAAGCTCTGTGGATAGCCCATCCTCCTCACTGAAAATTCTGTTTCACTGTAAAGCTCCATTTCTTCCATTTTATCTCAGCCCAGAATTACGGCTGCCATGAGCTGGAAATACCCTTGAACATGAAGGGCCTATATTATATTTCAGAAGTTGCAATGCGAGCAATGATATTTTTTATTTGAATAAAAGTAGTTACTCACAGCAAATATGTATTCCTAACATTCACACCTAGCAAGTTTTTTTAATTCTATGGTGAACATTAGCAACAATGGGACAAGCTGATATGTACCTCCTGAAAAGAGAGAGAACAGCACAACATCACTTCTCTGATATTTTTGCCAAAAATGCATAACTTGAACCCAGTTAAGGGGAAACATCATCTTTCCATAAAATCAAAACACAAAATCAGAGGTGCCGATTTCAGAAAATTCATATTCCTCTGGCTTTTGGAGCACAGGAAATTCAGTCATGTCTCTCTCATGAACAGTATGTTAGTTTATCGCTCATTACATTTTTAGTATATACATTTGTATATACTCTGTATCATACAAGATACAATACATTAATTCTTTTCACTTTGATACTTTCTAACTTTGCTGTATATTATCACATATATGTCCTGGTATTTTTGGCTGTATAATGCACATAAAACATTCGTCTGAAAGGCTTGAGGGCTTTTCTCCTGATTCCACATACTGGAACCAGTAGAAATGTGTAGAGGGACTTCTCCCTCTGACCACCTACCTTCTTCAGCATCTCTCAGAATTACTGGTTCTACTAGTGTACCTTCCAAGCTAGACGCTCTGCAGAGTTGCACTACGAAACTCTGACTCTTCTTCTTCCACTACAAAATACATTAAAGCCATTTTAAAAAAAATCTGAGCTGTCTTCTTCCCTTCATTTTAGTCCCAGGTGTCTCTGTAAAAAGTTGCATATTTGCAGGTCTGCAGAAGCTCTGCTAAGCTAGTCAAGAATACTCAAAGGTAAGTCCGCACAGTACCATGCTTCTGGCTCAATACTTCACTGTCACATTTCATCACACCACATGATGCAGATATTTATAAATGCATACATTAAAAACTTAGTTAGCAATCAACAGTGAGGCACGGTTCATGACAGTGACATGGAATGAGTTACTCGTGCTTTCAAAGCCCAGAATTTGGAACTTGAATTTTTTGTACCTTTGATTTTGTGTCTTGGTTTTATGGCACCAATGCAAACAAAAGCATTAACAACAATCCTATCGCATGAATAACACAGGCATTACAAAGAGGAAAAAAAAAACCACTACAGATCCCCCCCACCCCACCAAACCCAATCCGGTAAATATACAGAATCTTGGGACACACAGAGAATGGAACACTGAGGGCTAACCCCCACCAATAACAGAGGCCTGTGTACCGATGACACTGTTCTGCACTGGACTCTAATTGAATAGTAGACTTTTACGAGACCACAGTAGACTCAAAATCCCTGCCATGCATGATTTGTATGAAAAAGAGCAGTGGATAACCCGTAATGAAACCCATTCCCAGGCATGAGCCTATCCTTGCACAAACAACTGTACCCGAATGGATGGAGTACTGAGGTAAATGGGCCTTTGGAATCCAACCCAAGTGAGGCCATGCAAAAGGCTGGAAACAGCTCAGTGCACACAAAGAAGCTGCCTGGCAAGATTGGCTCCTTTAGGACATATTTCTTACATGCTCACTTATTCTCCGATGTGACATTTAAAGCACAGAGCAAACTAAAACAACTTGGGGGGCGGGGAGAGAAAAAGAAAGAAAAGAAGTTGCACAGGAATTGATCAGAGATATATTCAAATTCCTTGGATTATCTGACTCAAAAAAAAGATCATTTGGCAATGATTTACAAGAGACTCATTCAGAAACAGCAGCAACAGGCATATTTTAGACCATAAATCAGTGGAACATGAAAACTGAAGAAAAATCCATAAAGGTTAATGCACTTTGGAGCACATTTGCCTCTTAATTCATGGGAGTAAGTCATCGGCACATCAGGAAGAAACTCCCCAACAGTCTGTAATTGTTCACGCTGAGTGTAACTACTATCTGTGCCTTTTGTATATAAAGATTTTCTGGGTAAAAGTGCGAAATAAGCTCATCATGGCAGAGCCCAATCATGTCCTCAGCCCATACCCCTAGGAGACAATCTGCTGAACTAATGAAATAAAAAGGGATTTGGGTGCTCTTATTTGTAATGAGTAAAATTCACGCCTAGCACTATGGGGGGGAAAAAAAAGGTAAAAATCTTTTACATTAAGTAAAGGGAGAAAAGCAAATTATCTACAAAATTTGAATTCCACAGGCTTATAAACAAATTTAACTTTAAAAAAATCTTACTGTGAGTACACCGCAAGTGATTTGTGACTGCATTTAAGTGTTCCCTCCAGACTGAAAAGCACTTTAGGTAAAATGAAGTAAGCCTCCTTAAAATGACAGCTGTTTAAAATTTTTGGGCATATAATTTGGAAATTGAAGTAATTCAAACTCTAACCCTTAATATCAAGCAATCTTCTTTTTTAATGAAAAAAATGCATATAAATACATTAATAACGGCTACTGATCTAAAACTCCGAGGCAAAATGATAATCATGCTTTTCCAATCTGCCTGGAATTCTGTTTTTAATCCCTTCTCCTTATTTGTAGTCAAGAAACTTCTCCTTTGTGTGTGTATATATATATTTACAAAAGAGAAGACTGTCTGAAAAACTTTCAAGAAAAATAGCAACTTTTTATAAAATGTCTATCATGTCACCTGGAAACTTACATGTAATGTATTAAACATGTTATATTTTAGGGGTTCCATACCAGTTTGGCCTTAGATATTCTAATGCAAGACACAGGGGAATCTGGTGAATCTGCTAGCTGTTGCTGTCAGTAGGAGCTCTATTAATAATTGCTTACATCCATTCAGTTCTTACCACGTCCTGATTGAAGAGCTTTATATGGATTCTTTTAAGCAATTCTCACAATAACTCTATGAGGTCTGCACTATTGCTGTCTGCATTTTACATACAATGAAACTAGTAAGTAAAAAAAAATATTATTAGCTGACAGCTACATTGTGCTTACAATAGGCCCGAACTGTTTGAAGCAACCACCATGACTTGCTTCACTTATTCCTTACAAACGCTATGAAGAGTACTTTTGTAACGCTATTTGGAAGAAGAAATGAAGGCATAGAAAGATTAAAGACTTTCCCAAGGTCATACAGCTACTAAGTGATGGGGCCAAAATTTGAATTGGGGTGGTTTAGCTCCAGAGGCCAGGCTGGACTTAACCTCCACTCTATACAATGTACTCTTCTAGCAGCGCTGCCTCCCAAGTGTCACCTTTAGAGTTAGGAGTCTTGAAAGGAGCTGGTAAGGGGAAAGCAATGAACACAGGTCCCTGTGAAAAGCCCTAGAATGTACTAATACAGTGGAAGCTTGTGTGGACTGAGAGAGCCTTGGTGCTGGTAAATGCAAATATTTGGATATACATACCAAGACCGAATAATTCCTCTTAAAAACAGTGAGTCTTATCTCCAGCCCTGACTTCCTCCCCCAAGATCCTGATCTGTATTTTTAATCTGTTAGCTATTGCAACTGGATGTCCTTTTGACAATTCAAACTATCTCTAAAATGGAACTCTTCATAGCTGCCCTCCCACTATTACTTCATTTCTCTCCCTCTATGTTCTCTATTTTTGTACTATCCTTGTTCTAGTTACCCTGTGCAAACTTAATCACCTTCCACCTCTTCCTCTCTCATTTTTATTTTTATTTTTTTTTTAAGATTTTATTTATTTACCAGAGATAGAGAGTACACACAAGCAGGCAGAGAGGCAGGCAGAGGCAGCGAGAGAAGCAGGCTCCCCGCCAAGCAAGGAGCCCGATGTGGGACTCGATCCCAGGACCCCGGAATCATGACCTGAGCTGAAGGCAGCGGCTTAACCAACTGAGCCACCCAGGTGTCCCTTCCTCTCTCATTTTTAGCCTTGCTACTCAGGAAAGCAGCTTAGAGACTTAAAGGCGTTCTCTTTCCATGATCGCTTACGGTCATGCATTTATTCATGCATTCATTTCCTTTTTTTAAGCAAGTGTCTGTGGGGTGCATATCTTAGGTCAGGTAGTGTTCTAGGTTCTAAAGCATCCCCCATGAGAGTCATGGCCCAGGGACTGTCACTGCCACAGCTAGGATAGGAAAGGACACATCTCAATTAGTTTTGTGTTGGCTTCTGGACAGACATTCCTGTGCCTCCATTCGTAACATCCAGCACCACAATTCAGGCTTTTATTAGATTAGATGACGTAGATGGATGGACAGAACTTAATATAAGGCAATTTCTTTCCCGGGCCTCCCAAAACAATCTCCCAACTGGTGTCTTCCATTTTTAGTCCCTTCTTCGGCCAACTGATCTAATGGAGTCTCACTAAGGTACAGAGTATCTAACTGCTTGCAGCTTCGTCAGTGTGGCCTACTCCCTCTTGGCCCCAGGTCTTTGCCCATGCTGGTCCATCTGCTAGAACATGTTCTTCTCTGTCCTCTCCCCCAACAGTCCCCTGACCTACAGCCACTAGCTTAAGTACTACTTCTTCCAAGAGGCCTTGTCCCTTGAGTTATGCTAAATGCCCTTTCACTTTGCCCCCAGAGGACCATAGGTCCCCAGAATATTCCTGTTGAGGTGTGTGTATTCTAAACATCTTGAAGAGGGGGACTGTGTCTTGTTTATTGCAGTCCGTGTTTCGTACCCAAGTCCAATGTATTTGCACTTCTCCTCACCAGCAAACTTTGCTCTCTGTGTATTCTTTGCATGGAAAAAAAAAAAAAAAAAGAAAAGAAAAGAAATCCCATGTCTTTTCTCATGATGTCTATGTGGCCTACTTTCAGTGCAATCCATTTTCTAAACTGTGGTATATAAGCTAGAGTGGAGGCTTGAGAAGCTGTCATTTTTGCTACAACCTTCCTTCAAGGGCCAATTTGAAGCTCACTCACTGATAAAGTTTTCCCTGATCTCTTTATTATATTATTTTTTAAAGTAATCTCTATGCCCAGTGTGGGGCTTGACCTCAGAATCCCGAGATCAAGAGCTGCACACTCTATTGACTGAGCCAGCTAGGCCCTCCCCCACCCCCAATCTCTCTCAGCTGCTTTATTAATTTGAAATAGTTTACTTCATTACATAGTATTAGCTCCTTTCTCCCTATTTATTTTCTCTCTCCTGTTAAAATTAAGCTCCTTCAGAGTAGCAACTGTACTTTGTACATTTTTGAATCTTACCTGAAGCACTTAACCCTATGTCAAATACAGTGGACACAGTTAATGTTTTAAGAAATGGTGATATTATGTTTCTAACACAACTTACTTAGGCTTTAATTGAAAGGTCAGTGTTGGGTTTTTTTTTTTTTTTTTTTTTTTTTTAAAGATTTTATTTACTTTGAGGGAGAGAGAAAAGAGTATGAGTGTGGGGTTGGGGCAGAGAGAGAGAAAGGGAATCTCAAGCTGTCTCCACACTGAGTGTAGAGCCTGACATGGCACTTGATCTCACGACTGTGAGATCATGACCTGAGTTGAAATCAAGAGTTGGATACTTAACTGACTGAGCCATCCAGGCGCCCCTAAAGGCCTGTGCTTTTTTAAAGGATTACAATGTATAGATTATTATAAGGCTATGTGTCCTGGGGAATAAATATGGCTGGCCAAAAAAGGTTAAAAAAAAAAAAAGAACAAACAGATAAAGTGAAAGAAAAAAAGAGAAGATTGTGAAGATGAATGATGTATGCACTATGTTAAATTATCATTTTTTAAGGCATTTTAAGGCAACCTATTAGCAAACCAAAGCCTGCTCACCCTTCTGGTAACATGAAATTTAGTGAATCTGGTTTAATTTAGTGAATACTGCTTGGGCATCACTGACGGAAGTCAGAGACTGAAAGCATTTCATGTGTCAAAAACATGAATTGTGAGCCTGCTGGGATAAAATCACACTATCTGTTTGCTGGGAGAGACAGGCTGGCCACTCAGCTCTTTTCTTTACTATTCCTGAAAAGGACGATTTCATTACATTTAACAAATGAATGCTTTGGAAAACTCAGTTTGAATTATCTCTAATGAGCCTATTTGGCAGCTAGGCTTGTTCCTGAACTTAGCTTATGATGATTTCTTATCCCACTCTTGTTGTTTATTATCACTTGATTAGCTGTCACCCCGAAGGCAAGGAGCTCTAAGAAAAAGTACCTGGAAAACAGTGCATGATCCCCTAGTCAACTATGTGAATATCTGTGAGTTACAGACATCTCCTATTCCCTAAACTTTTCTACTTTTATCTCCTTTGTTCACATACTTGATTATTTCAAAGAAGGCACGATGGTCTTCTCATTGGTTCCCTTTTCTACGTCCACACTTTCCCAGATCTGTGTCTGTAATGATCTTGCAACAGTACTCACAAAGTTATTTTCCATCATGGCTCAAAGTTCTCCTCAAATCTCCTCCTACAGAGCTCTTTCGTATTTGGGAGAGAGTTTTTGTTTTCTGGAGTCTCCTCTTGGCCATTCATCGTACTATCACAATCTCAAGAGGGTTTCAACATCAGTCACACAATGGGTTGGAGTAACAGCAACTTAACACTGATCACTTTTAAGCCGTCTCAGCAGCCATTCTACTATGGCCCTACTTTCCCTCCAGGGGCCTCAGACTCACGTCCTTCTTTAGAGTTAATTTCATCAATAGGTCCACTTACTGGACAGGAATTCAAGACTTTATAATTCCTACCATTCTGTTTCATTCAAGTTTTTATATTCTCTGGAAGGCTAAACCAGCATTAGCAATTCTAACAAATCTGACTAGCAGCAAAATATAGATAATTACATTTGTATGTGGAATAATACAGGAAAAAAAAAAAAAAACCCAACCCACCAAAGACCCAGCCTCCTGCTAGCTGATTACTTGTAGGTGAATACCTATCAATCATATAGCCATTAGAATGATGGAATACACAACATTTTCCAAGAAAAACTAGATCCTATTGAATAATTTCGATTACAATGTAACCGCTATTCCTCTGGATTCTGCTGATGACAAATACCTAAAACAAACACAAGATAAAGCAACGCCCAGCAGTCAGTGTCAGTAACCAGGTCTCTCTGCTCTGTGGATTTACCCTCTTGGGCTGACTGCTGCTACTAATAACAGCTGAATATGCAAGACACAGAAAACACCCACAGAAAGTACTTCAAGGGACGCCTGGGTGGCTCAGTTGGTTAAGCCGCTGTCTTCGGCTCAGGTCAGGATCCCCAGGGTCCTGGGATCAAGTCCCGCATTGGGCTCCTTGCTCAGCGGGGAGCCTGCTTCTCTCCCCGCCTCTGCCGGCCTCTCTGCCAGCGTGCATGCTCTCTCTCTCTCTTTGACAAATAAATAAATAAATAAAATATCAAAAAAGAAATAAAGTACTTCAAACATAGAAGAAAAAAGAAAAATCCAGTGTAATCCTGGTTTCAAAGCAATGGAAAAAAAAAAGGCAAGGAATTACATGTATTACATGAATTACATGAATTACATGAATTATTTCACAGCAGAACCCTGCTGCTTTATAGCAGCGCACATAGGAAGAACATCTTAATGGAAAAAAATTATTCCAGAAAACTGTTCGGTCTCATATAAAACCTGTGAAAAAATTTCTAGCTCATCAGACTGACAGCCAGTTTTTTTGGACAGTTTATTGAATTATGGCAGTATACATATTGACTATATGGCAGTATACATAAAATCGCCCATTTTTATGAAGACAACAATGTAAAATTATGGCCACAGGCATGGCATAGGCACAAGACTTAGTTTTGCAAATAGCAACTATGTATTCAGGTTGTTACTGTGTACCTTCTTATTTATTAATACATTGTAGTGTTTTTATGTCATCTTACCCACACGCATATTTTGTTTGATCAGTTACATATGTAACAAACTCCTCTTGCATGGAGGTATTCATTGTATTTTCTCTCCTTTTAAAAAGTATGTAGCATCATACCCTTTAATCTTTTTAATCTTTGTTTTTGACACATTTTTGGCAATAATCATTCATGCAAGTTCCCAGCAACAATCTGAAATATGATGGTAAACCTCCCAAACATTTAACTAATTAATTAATTAATTAAACCATTTACTGACCATGTATAAGCCATGCCCTATGAGTTAGGGATGAAAAGTCCTACAGGTCAAGAGGAAAGAGATGATCTCTCTTGTCTGTAGCATACGTTAGCTCTTGCTAATGACTTTCACATACTTGAACCTCACTCTGCTTTAGGGGCTATTTTGACAGTCATAGTTATTTCCATTTTACAAATGAAGAAATTGCAGCTCAAACAAGATGGGTAATTTGCTGAAGATCACACTGCTGTCAAGGTTTAAGGCTGTGTCTTGAACCTAGATCTGGCTCCTAATTAGTTCACCATTCTTTCCTCTGTGCCATATCTCAAACTACGGGATATGGGATATGGCAGAGCCCATATGCATAGAAATTCAGAAGAAAGCAAACTAAATGGTCACAAATTCAATGATTATAGAAAATATCCCAATGTGCTCATTTCCAAAGATGGAAAGACATATTTTTCATAACTAAGTTTTAGATATTTTGGTAGTTTAAAAAACTCTGGAAAAGTCGAATGCATACAACTGTGTTGGAAAAAAAATGAGTGGGCGAAATGCATCCATAAAAAAGAGTGACATGACATCTCCTCCTTACTGGTGTTTCCCCCTCTACAGGAAGGATCACAGAGTGTGTTAGGACCGGACACCAATGCCAAACACAGGCCTGAGCAGCTGGGAGAGATCGGGAATTTTGTAAGACTCAATCATAACGTTAGGCTGAGCACAAAATCTGCATCTTTTGCCTCTTAGTCCAACATTCTATTCTTCAATGACAAAAGTGAAAGAGTGATTAGACTATGTGGGCTTCTCTTTAACCTGGTTGGCCATTTCTTCTAACAGCACAATTACCCTGCTAATTAGATTACATTTGGCTTAACTAGAGGATTATTTCACAGCAGAGCCCTGCTGACTCCAGTTCCCAGAGGTCCCATCATTCTGTAGATGCGCCCATCTAACATTCGTTTGTCTTTTTTTTTTTTTTTTTTTTTTTTTTTTTTTTTTTTTTTTTTTTTTTAATTTTTTATTTTTTATATGAAAGCCAGACGTAAAAATTGGGCCTGCACAGTTGCGAGGAACACAAGGGCTTTTGTTTATATTGAAAAAGAGCCTCATTTAGTCCATCTGAATCTTCCTAATACCCAGTGAGATATTTATTAATGAGTATCAGCATAGCAAGCCAGAAAGTCTTATTTGCATTAATTTAAACCATAAATAATTGAAGGTAGATTTCGTTCCTTAAGTCACGGATTCAGAAAAAATCCGCAATTGCATGCTGAATAAAAAGAGACCGTTAAGAAAGTGAAATGTATTAGAAGTTGAGGGTGGTAGATAATTTTGCCCACCCTCGTACTACACGGATCATTTCTCAATATAGAATTCATTATCGTGCTTGTCGTCCCTTCTGTAGAGGTGATAGGACGGAACAGTAATTTTTTCTAATTTCTGTCAGTCAGGATTGTAGGGAATCTATCTGTGCTATTCATCAGGTTGGACCAGAAATTAGCTCAGTATATCTGGGTAACCACGCATTCACTCAGCCAACAAACATTAAGCGTGCTAACTATATGTCAGGTTCTACTCGCTAAGAATAAAAAACAGACAAAACCCAGTGCTCGTTCTTAAGAGAGCTCAGGCTAAAGCAATGCCAAACCCAAAACCACAATCCACATCCCATTAGTGGTTATGAAACAAAATTAAGAAGTTGCAATCAGCATTGAGTGAAACAGGGAGATGGAGAAGGAAGAGGGACTTGGTAATTTGTTCACACACCTTATCCCACAACATGACTTAAATTCTTTGAGGGCAGGATACCAGTCAGCTTTCTTTCTTTCTTTTTTTTTTTTTTTTTTTAGATTTTATTTATTTATTAGAGAGAGAGTAGTAGGCAGAGAGGCAGGCAGAGAAAGAGGGGGAAGCAGGCTCCCCGCCAAGCAGAGAGCCCAATGTGGGGCTCGATCCCAGGACCTTGGGATCATGACCTGAGCTGAAGGCAGAGGCTTTAACCCACTGAACCACCCAAGCGCCCTGGATACTGGTTAGCTTTATCAGTGCCTTCCCCTCAGTGCCTGGCATAGATAAACAATGCCAGCCTCCTGCCTAAAGCAGTAAGTTAAGGTAGCTTTGAAAATGGCCCTGATGTAAACCAGCTACGTGAGGGCTAAGTACAGCTGAGCCTGTGTGAGTAAAATATATATTCACTTGCTGCTGGCCAGTGTTTATGGCCATTTTGTACTTTCATCTTCTCTAGCCATGACAATTTGAGTTAACTTCACTTGTGCAAGCTCTAATCAACACACAATTCAAAGTCTCTACTTTTAGGAAGTATTGAGAAATTACAAAGAATATTGCTGCTAAGACAAACTGTGCCTCCTATTGGCTGGGCATATACTGGTGTAGGAGGAGGAACGTAGGCCTGTTGATTATTCATGAGGAGTGAACAGGACACACTCCACCAACAAGAGAACATCAGCACAAGGGGATGCTAGTAAATAATGTCTTGCTCACAGCCAACAAGAAGAAAATCATTGCCAAATACAGTCCATGCCTCTCATCTCATTGCTCCCCTTGGAAATGAGCACAGGGGCAAACAGCATTGTTAAGAGAGTGATAAGGAGTGAAGAGAGAGTCCCCTTCGTGCTCTCAGGTCACCCCGGCCCCACATGCCAAGTCTTCACCTTCTGCCCTCACTGTGGTACAGTATCTGGTGAGTGTCCGCCATTCAGATTGTGGCTCTTGGCCACTGGCATGCGACAATTCTTGTTTTCATCTGAAAGGAAGATGGGTCTGATCAACTTTAACCACAAGGCCAAGCCATTCTATTTCCCAAGGTCATTTATGTGAGGTTCAATACTGGAAAGGAACAAAAGCATACGATGCTCCTAAAATTTGTGTCTCTGCCTCTCTGACTTGAGAAGTCACCTATGCTTGACACTTTGTAGTGCTGTTACCAGAGAACAGAAGACACCTGTCTGTTAGGAATCTACACTGGGAAAGTTTACTCAGACGTCAACACTGTCGGTTACTTGGGTCACCTAAACCTGGAAAGCAATGAGCAGGGGATGTCGATGAAATGTTTTCATGAACAAACTTCCTTTGACTATTGTTCTGTCTGAACTTTTGAAACAAAAGATGGAAAACCGTATCATCAGAGGATTGAACATTCAGTGCAGGAATATTACTCAATAGGATGATTATTATTTAATACTGGCTTATGAGGAAAATAAAAGGGACATTATAAAAGAAATCAACACGACCTTTCTTCTTGGAGTTGTGACTTTTTTGTTCAGGGCATCAAAAAGACAATCCAAGTGATTATTTTGGGTCTTGGGAGGGAGCAGGAAGAGTTCCCTCCTCTTTGGTCAATTATCTAGGAGAAGGGATTGTCATAAAGATGCAGAAGGAATCATAATAATTAGAAACTGTATCTTTGAAGGATATATTTATTTTCAAATCTATAAGCTATACTATCTAATCTAAATATTATTTTAAGAGAATCCAAGAGGGATGAAAATAAAATAATAATAATCATAATGTTTCAAATTTGTCATCAGAATGAGTCACTTTCATATCCATTACCTAATTTAACGCCGCCAACATCTTACAGGGCTACCCTGGGACTGTCCTCTGGGGAAGTAGTGTTTAGGGAGGGAGGAAAGAATACAGGGATGAGTGGGTGGGTGGATGGAGATGATAGCAAAAAGCTATCGCTCGCCGATTCACTGATTTCTTGATATTCGATCTGTTCCTCTGGATGTGCATTACTCCTTTTAAATTACTTTAATGAGATAAAGTAAGGTGAAAAGGCAAGAGAATCATCTTCAAACAAATCCCATCTTTATGTCAGGTCTAGATTTCTCTGGTCTAAACCCTCTTCTGGATTAATCTGTGTCTAGGCTGACCTTTCCCATTCCCACCTGTCATCTACACCGAACATCTCTTTTGTAGTGCTATTCCATTTCTCAAACACCTTCAATAGTTTCTACTTTCATCACACGAAGCTGAAATTCCCTTTCCAGGGTCTGGCCCCATTTTTTTCCATGCCTCTGCAGGAGGCTCATTTGCTTCTTGTTTCCTTAAAATCCAAAATTATTCCTGCCCTGGACCATTCACAGTGAGGTTTTTCCACTCTTTCAGAACCCATCTCATTTCGGAGAAGTTTCAGAATATCCATATTTATACATGTATGATTCACGGGCGGAGAGAGGGGGCAAAAAAATACAGCACGGCATCCTGACTGCCATCCTACTTGATGGAATGTGTTCCACAGGAGGCAGGCGAGGGCAAGAGATTCGGATCCAAGTCCCTCCGCCCGACTCACCTCCTGGCTACCTTTTGTGGCATCTGCATCTAGCCCATTGGAGTGGGTCTATGTAATTTGGTACTTTAAAAATATGTATTTTAATGCAATATAATGTCCATTATTCACAGGGCAGATACTTCTTTTTGAAACATAACCAGAGAGAGGAAATCCTAAAGGAAAAGGGAGTTGCACTGTCGTTAGCATGCTGAAAGATGGCGGTCCATTGCCCACCTGCTAAGTGATTTTCATAGGTAATCACGAGAACATCCGGTTTTCAGCTTAGGTTCAGGAGTAGGTTCTCACACCCATCGAGGACCAGAACGCTACGATGCAGCCTACTGAACTACCTGCCTTCTAACAACTCGGCTTGGGGCAGCTTGTCTCCAGGCCACGTTCACCTCCTTCCCTTCCCTCCCTTTCATAGTCCAAGGAACACAATGATGTGTTTATACCTCATTTTCACTGTCCTGTGTTAGTTCTCATGTAATCATCTCTTCCCAGCTGTATTTTCATTTCTCTGAGTGCTGAGATTGTACGTTTTCTATTTCCCACGGTTCCTAACACCATGCGCCACTCCACTATGAAGAGCCCCACGACATGAGCTCTTGGACAATGTGGTGTGTGGAAGAGAGCATGAGGCCTGGGGTCAGAAGGCCCTGGGTTGGAATCTCCATACGTTCAGATACTTAACTGTAGGCCATCACTGACCCCTGGGCCCCCATCTACAGAACAGGGGAATAAAAGCTCCCTTGGAGAGTTATTGTAAGCTTAGCAATGATATACGATCTGCCTTCTATTCACCTAATGGATATGAACGAGTGCCTGAAATATAGTAGCATTCGTCTTGAGGTAGTAATACTCTTAACAATCAATTCATGATAATTGATTCATCATTCAATAAATGGTAGAGTATCTGTATCATAAATGTTTTGTCACAACGGAGACTCTTTAGGTAGGAAATCTTTGGAAAATTTTAATGCCTCAGTTTACACCGATGGAGCTCTCCAGAGCTCCCTTGGAGCTTACCAACAATATCTTAGGTCTGTATATTGTTTAGAATTTACAACAGATGCTCAAATGCATTATCAGACTTTTCCAACTTGCAAACACAGAATGCTGGGGACTTTTAAGAGGCAAAAGAATCTGGTAGCACCTAGTGTCTTGGTGGTGACACTGACAACAAGTACTTCAAGTGTGCTCTGGGTCTCTGAATGCGCTCGTCCCTCTGTCCACGCTGCTCTCCCTCCCGTCATGCCCCTCACCCTGGCCCTGCACCCACGTATGTCAGCCATATTCTGAAGATGTTCAAGGAGGCCCTGACATTGAAAATAGCTCTCTAATCATTATCTCCTTTAACTGCCTCTTTTTCTTTGTAGGACTTTTCATCGTCTAATGCCATGTTTATTTGCTTCTTTTCCACTGGAAAGCCCATGAGGGCCAGAACGTAGGCTGCTTCATAGCTGCTCACCTAGAATCTAGAAAAGTACATAACACATGGCAGGGGCTCCAGCGACACTTGGTGAATAAACGTGAACTTGCTGGACTCCTGTTTACATCTCTCCATGAACTCCAAGGACCGGGAACTCTAGGAGATCATGAGTTTCACCGAACCAATGAGTAAGAATGGAAGCAAAGTCTGTCTTTACTATTTCTCCCCCATCAGACCATCCCACACAGCTGTTCAGAGAAGACTAAAGCTCCAGAGCCTAGTTCTGCTCCCAGATGGTCATATTTAACCCATCCAATGTGCCCCCTGGCCTCCAGTGATGCCACGCGGTAACACTGGAATCAGTGAAAGAAAAAAATAAAATGCTCTTATGCAACATGGCCCTAGACCTTGTCCCCTTTCTCTGATGCCTCGTTATGACTATCATTTGATGATCACACCTGAAAAGTAAGAAACAAGTACGAGTCTAATGACATGAGTTGGGCAGAATAGCTTACATTATTTTTTGAATTATCACCAGTAGCACATTCTTGCGTGTTCAAATCCTGCAGCTCTCAATCTGGCCCCCTGTAAAAAGTAACATATGCTCACAATAAATCTTTAAAATGGCTCTATTAATAGAGTGGCTGCAGTGACAGTTTTATAAATGGGCCCCATCTTTATGCAAACTGTGTTTTATTAGATTGCATTATAATGATTTGTAATAAGAATACAGAGATGGGTTGTGAGGGAAGGAACTCCAAACGTTCCCAAGCCGGTCAGGGGTTTCAGAGCCCACGAATTCTGGGTGGCAGACTGTGCATTCTGGGAACAACAGACATCATCAGATTAGTTTTGCTATAGTTGTAGGCTTCTCCGCCTGCTTTTTCCAATCAGATAATAACAGTCTAATAACTGGCTTTGTGTCTGTCAATCCAATTACTTCCTATTTGGGATGTGCTGACACTCCATTAAATCGGCAGACAGATGGCAAGGTCTTTCATTACCCTCCGACTGAATAATTAGCTTCCTGGGCACATAACTGGGGAAGGAGCCCATCTATAAAGTCAGGTGTCTTCCAAACAGAACCAAAGACACAGATCACTAAAAATAATCTTGTTAGCTTAATGTTATGTCACTGCCATGCCTGTAATAGGCAAAGCCGTCTGGTTATCCTTCACTCGACCTGGAAGCCTTTCTGGGCAGTGTTGACCAGGAGGAGCGGCCCTCTGGCCCCATTTCCACTAGAGTCCTCTCCCCATTAAGTTTGCTTGGTAGGCGCCCCAGGAAAAACACAACCACAGTCTGGGATCCAAATCACGTCACCTTGGGGAAGTGAATCTGTTTTTTCATCTGATCCGATCTCACTAAGAAATGAAAGGCACACAACACTCACTAAAACAAACTGCCTGTAGAGAAAGTTAGGTAGAGTTTAACCAGAAACTTTGAAGTCTAGAGGACTAGACACCTATGGCAAATTACTATGCAATTGTAACAGTTTTAATGAAGTTCTCTTACAACTGTGAATCTTGATGAGATGCATACAATACAGTTAAGGAAAGAGAATTTGAGAGAAAGCACCATCACGTGACTTCCATATTTCCCACTCTATTTACCATAATGAAATGCATTTAACAGGTATTCCATCAACTGTGAATCAACTCAGAAACACTTTTATAGAAGTTATTAATATCATGATGCTAACTGTTAAAGGGAAAGCTGTGATATAATTGGTGAAATTAGTGCCCCCAAATACAATGAGAGTTTCCTTCTAAGAAAGAACATGGCTGGCATAGATCCTTTGCTACTCCTCTGTCCAACTTGAGTAACTTTGTCACAAATGTCTCAATACCATGGTTCAATTCGAATAAGTCATTTGGTATTTCACGCTTTCAGTGGCTAGAATCTCAGACAGACTGTTCATTAATATGGAGGTGGCATGGTGCCGTGAAAAGAATATGGCCTGAGAAGGGAAAGACCCGGATCCCAACCTGCCCACCCTTCTCCGTTTACTCACTTAGATGAACGTCACAGATCCTTTGGCTACAGCTCTCGCATTTCATGATTCACTATAGGGTGCTGGCATGATTTGGCCCCATTTCTCAGCTTTCCTCCTTGCTAAGAGTAGTTCTCTCGGGGCCGTAAAAGGGACCTGGAGCATCACTGCTCTCTCGTCATGAATATTCATGCTCAAAGGCCACAAAGACGAATAAACGCCCAGCTGCAGGGAACAGAGGGTCAACATACTTACACAGGGCTAGAAGCAAGGCTACATTAGTGTGTGGAAGCACTAACTAGTGCACTAACTTTATAGCCCTTTAATGAGGATTAAATGTTTTCAGGGTTGTGGTTAAACGGAGGAAAAAACAGCAACAACAACAACCACCACCACAAGCCCATTAACCATGTTCTCTCTTTTCTAAGGGTCTTCATTCCTTCCTTGTTGAGGGTACTAGTTAGAATTCAACGATAGTTCTATGTGAATTCGGTTCTGTCAAACCTGATTCGTTGACCACCGTCTCTTTACTCAACAATTGCAAAGGCACTTGCAGGGAGGAGTTCCTCTGAAAACCAGAGTGCTTCACTGGGGGAGGTTCAGTCGGGGGAGACACAGAATGCTGGTCCAGAGGAAAGAGAAGTGACCTGTGGCTGTGGTCTGGGGCACAGTGGGGCTGTTATCCCCGGCCTGGACAGCATCCAAGGAAACGCATATAAAAATGGTAGGAACTCTTGGGCTCTAAGAATTGACACCTGAATGAACTGATTTGAAGGGTAAGGACCCTCAGGTGTTAGGAGAGGAGATGGAAGAGTCTGGTAACTGAAGTTCCAAATCGGGAAAGACTTGATTTAATTTTGGGATTTTTACAAGCACTGAGAATGAAGTAAGAATTCCAAAGCAGAAGAGGGAGGCACTACGGCCAGGCTCGCCAAGGAGGCCAAGGAGTGTCTGTGTCACTGGGACAGATAACAAGGGGGCTAGGCTGCCGGTGGCTTTCTGAAGTAATTCACCATTTAAAACGTGAGGGATGCACATAGCCCGGGACACATCTGGACAGCAAAGATGAAAATACCACCCCAATTACTGAAATCACCTGAGTGTGTATGATGGAGGGTCTTTAAAGACTCATTTTTCCAACCATAAGTCAAAACATCAGAAGCCCTGCTGAAGGAGTCAAAGTCGACTACAGAAACTGGAAAACAGAGAAAGAAATTACCACACTCGGTAGCAAATGACAGGCCAGATGATGAGAAGAAAGTGGTTTCCCATGTCCCAGGACCTCCCATCTCATTTCTTGACCAGTCTCCCCCTGTTTCAGGAGAGCCGAGAGGAGAAATGACGTACAAAAGGCAAGGGGGCGATTCTCAGCGTGGCGAGGAGAATCCCCATAGAGTTGTGTGTTCGAGACCCCCAGTTCGAGAGCTATGCGAGGTACCTAAGAAACGCAGTCAAGATCAACCGAGTACTACTGTGTCTGTTAAGAGTCTCTTCAAATCCCTAGAATTAAGATCACCAGGGACAATGATGAAATGGGGTGAACAGGTTTCCTGCTCACGCTCCCCTTTAAGGATTTCAGGGCCCCACTTTTATTAAATGTCTTCATTTTTCAATGAAGCACAACATGTTGTGCTTGCTTAGTTATTGAAGTATTTTCACAAGAAAAAGGGTAGGCTGGGGTGTGGGGGAAAGAATGCCTCAATAAAGGGGAAAGAATGCCTCCCTTCATCATTCTAGCACCAGTCCCACTGAGGCTCCAAAGTCGAGAACGTGCAAAATCCATTCACACCACCTGAAGCTGACTTCCTTTTGATACCTCCTCCTGAACAACTATAAACGTCTCTTATTTGTAGACGCTTTTTTTTCAAGGCATCAAAATTGTCTCAGTTTTTACAGTTCCGTTTCAGAATAAAAATGCATATTCTACAACAGCCTCACTTACAGCTTCCTCATAGCACGGTCATTTAGAATTTTGCTCCTGTGAACAATTTTCTTCTACATCAGTTTTTTTCCCCACTTTCCATATTTTTAAAAAATGACAATGTCTTAGTTGTAAATAATCATTTTCAACGGACAGTGCGGAAAGCGCCTGTTGGGGGATTTTAAATGATGAAATATTATGGGCTGTTTAATTCTGATCTGAGTAGAGGCGAATGTGAAAGGGCTCAAGAGAAATTCCAAACCATGAGGGAGACAAAAGGAATAGCGACACAGTTCCCTACACCAGTGTCCTTAACCTGGGCCCTGCAAATTGCCTGATACTGTGCGTAAAACTACTCGGGTCTGGACATCTGAGTATTTCTTCAGGGTCCGTGAATGGTATCAGATCCTCAAAGATACTGGTATTACCCCGCCACCCCCGACAAAATACCCTAATCCACACAAAAATCTCCTGAACAGGGTCTCATCTGCATGTGAAAAAACAATGTTTAATTTGCTTTGCTTCTGTATTTCATACACATTCACAAAAGTAAAGGAGGTAACTACAGAGGTGAGTTTTATGTTGAGCCACAGATGTTTGATTTCTAAAGCTCAGATAACATCTTTATTTCATAAAGATTAAAATATAAAGAAACACGATCTGTTTTAGATAATACAGTTTGTAGTGGGGAAACTGTGGACCAATAGCTCTAGATTCTCATCCGTGCTCTGTCTGCTACCACCGGGCTGCTCAAGCTGCAGCACGCCGGTGAGCTTCTCTGGGCCCCAGTTCAGAACTGCAGAAGGTAGTTTACACATCTAGGACTCACTTTACTCATCTGCTCTGAGATTTTGTTCTGAAGTATTTTTACTAACTTGACTACATTTGTTAAATCATCAACTTCAGGGGCGCCTGGGTGGCTCAGTGGGTTAAGCCTCTGCCTTCGGCTCAGGTCATGATCCCAGGGTTCCGGGATCGAGGCCCTCATTGGACGCCTTGCCTAGTAGGGACCCTGCTTCTCCCTCTGCCTGCTACTCCACTTGGCTTGTGCGTTCTCTCATTCTCTCTCTCTCTCTCTGTCAAATAAGTAAATAAATAATCTTATTTTAAAAAATCAATTCAAGTTTATATAACTGCCAAAAGAACTTCTGGTCAGTTCTTCTTGTACCCATGTGCCCAACCATCAAACTATTAAATATGAAGTTCTTAGTCATACATGAGGCCATATCCAGGAACCAAGGATGCATAACTGAATTAGGGAGACCCAGCTCCTACAGCAGGTGTGCTATGCCTTGACTGGAAAGAGCTCTCGCCAGAATATAAATAAACCTATTTGTAATTTCGTGACCACATCGTAAACACATCCATACTCATGAGTATACCAAAAAGAAATTGTGAAGCTTATCACCAACTTCACAGATTCTAGAAGTGGGAATCCTGGATAGTCCGCTGGCTGAGTGAGAGCAGCTGGCAGATCTCTCCTAGTTGGAAAACATTGGGATCTCACCCAGAGCCACAGTTCAATACAAATCCCTGATATCCAGCCCTAATAAAAATACTTCAATGATTACAACACTCCCACATCTCCCCAATCCACATAAATGTCTTCTTTCACTAAAACCCAATTATGTCTATAACTAAAGTAGATATTTATACTGATAATTCAATTTCTGTAATGTACCTCGTCCTCCATGCTTCAGAGAGTTGAGTTTAAATGCCTTTTTTGATTACTAATTATTTTCTAAGTGAGTTTAATGCTTGTGAAAGCTATGGGGACCACATGCCTGAGGACGGATGTTCTGTTTGACGAGCAGATTTCACAGAGCCCCCAGCAGTGTGTGTATGGTGTGAATCCCTACCTGCAAATCTCATTCTAGAAAGGCTTGTTCTGTGAAGCTGAAGAATGTTTCAGTCACGAGACCTTCCCCTCAGTTACTGGCTAGCTGTAAATCTTAAAGAAGAGATAACCTAGCTCTAGCAAGAGGGGATGCATTACACGAAGAATTCGCCGAACCATTTAGTTCAGGTGGAATGCATGCGGTCACTCACAGAATAAAAATTATGTGACACAGGGTGCCTGGGTGGCTCAGATGGTTAAGCATCTTCCTTCAGCTCAGGTCACGATCCCAGAGTCCTGGGACCGAGCCCCACATCGGGCTCCCTGCTGGGTGGGAAGCCTGCTTCTCCCTCCCCCACTTCCCCCGCTTGTGTTCCCTCTCCCTCTGTCTCTCTCTGTAAATAAATAAATAAAATCTTTTAAAAAAATTATGTGACATAGGGCTAATATGGGAACTTGCAATGAAAGCAAATAGCTTCTATGTATTTTCTACCCATCATTCAGTTCCGCAGCTTTGGTGCAATTTCAAGTTTTGCGGTTGTCACCCCCCCCAGTTCCAGGAAATTGAGTCGCAGTTTTTTTTTTTTTTTTTTTTAAAGATTTTATTTATTTATTTTACAGAGAGAAATCACAAGTAGATGGAGAGGCAGGCAGAGAGAGAGAGAGAGGGAAGCAGGCTCCCTGCTGAGCAGAGAGCCCGATGCGGGGCTCGATCCCAGGACCCTGAGATCATGACCCGAGCCGAAGGCAGCGGCCCAACCCACTGAGCCACCCAGGCGCCCCAAGTCGCAGTTTTGCATCCTTTGCTTCAGCGTGCTCGGTGCTCAGTAACATATAAGTGCCCCCAGTGGGGTGGGCAAAGACTCATTAGCAGCTTAAAGCTTTAGGACTATTAAGTGGTCTCAGGTAAAGACATCTCTCAGCCTTTTCCAGTGAAAATCAATTCATCAAATTCCTTTCCTGTCTACATTCTATTGCATGCTCTACTGCTCCTAAAAAAGCGTGTCTCCCTTCCAGCTGGGGTAACCGCAGTTCACTCAGCAACCGTGGATTCACTGACCACACTGCGGACTGTAAAGCAGGCTGACTGTCATTTCTGCTGGGGAGATCAGGCTGTGCTGGCTATGTGCTCATTATTTACCCAGGCTGGAGGAAGCTTCTGATTCCCTTAGGAGCTGCCGAACACTAACGGCGTCAGGTTTGTTACATGAGAATATATATTTCTTCTAATTATGTGGTCAAGGGGCTGGTGATCTTGCTCTCTCCAAAAAAATGGCAAGTCCCTGGACACTTCACATTAGGTCATCAATATGACGACTGTGGCTAAGATGAAGAGGTAGTAACCTATCAGTACACAATGGCTTGGGATAGTTGAAATGCCCAACTGGCAGAGGAAGTCACTCACTACTTTAAACAACAGTGTGTTCTTAGAAAATGAAACAAAAAGGACAAAGTCTTCTCTGTCATCTCCCACCATCTCTGCCCCAGTAACATTTTGCCTTTGAAATAAAGAAGACTTCAACTGTTAATTAAACTTGCAGTTGTTAAAAGGGAAACATGATCTTATAAGCTACTTAAGTAACTGAGGTATGGAGTTTTGCAATTTGACCAAGCGTATACATCTAGGTCAACACTAGTCCTAGAGCCTAGGACTTTCAAATCCCATTTTGATCTTTTTTCCAATACATTGCATTGTTTTATCATTAAATGTTAATCTGATATTGTTAGTGTAACAGACTATAAAATTATATTAGGAAGCTTCCTGGAAGTTACCCACTGAAAAAGTGAAATGCAGCAAAAGGAAAATATGTGTCATTTTGTAGTGGGGGAGGAGAGGCACAGAACTGAATAAAGGGCAGCAAAATACAAAGTGGAACAAAATGGAAAGTTCTTGGAAAGCTTTAAGACTGAGGAAAATTCTTAAGTTTTCCAGAACTTGTCAGATACAGACTTTCCTTCCTTCCTTCTTTGATTTTTTTTCTTCCTTCCTTCTTACATACTAGCGTTATTAAGATATGATTCAAATACAATTCACCCATCTAAAGTGATTTTTAGTATAGTCACAGAGTTGCGTAGCTATCACCATAATCCACTTGAGGACATTTTCATCACCCCCAAAAGAAACTCTATACGTATTACCAGTGACTATCCATCTCCCCCACGACTCTACCCCATCTTTGGCCCTAGGGTACCAATCATCTACTTCTTATTTCTACACATTTGTCAGTTCTGATGTCTTCATATAGAAATGAATCATACCAATAGGTAGTCTTCATGACTGGCTTCTTTCACTTGGCATGATGTTTCCAAGGTTCATCACGTTACAGCATGCAGGTGTACTCTATCCCTTTTTATGGAAGAGTAACAAGCCATTGGATGGACTGACCATATTTGATTTATCCATTCATCAGCTGGCAGATGACCCTTCCTTTTGAAATGCTAAAATCCCTCCTTTGGGCTCTTCCTTAACTTAAAATCCACTGCTATGACTGTGTTTACTTTTCATTCATAATCGTTGATGGAGTAGTGTTTTTTTATCCATGGAAAACAACACAGTCCAAATATGAATGGAAAGCCATATGAAAGATAACTGAAAGGTCATGGATTAGTAGGAATAATAATCAAATGAATGTAAATCATTAATGAAATACCAAAAGGAAGTGGCGTGGATCTTAGGAATTGGATGACATGTTACCTAGGAAGACATGGGGATGTAGTTACAATGGCATCACTGGAGAGTAGTGACTCAGCAGAGACGGTGGCTTTCCCCTGCCTTCCTTGTGACTTCTCATACTTCATTAGAATAAAGCAATGGCACTGCCAGAGTCGATCACCAGCCCCTCCCATGTCTTACTACATCTTTGAACCTTCCCCAAAGCCTAGAAGAGCATCTGGCCGATCTAGAGTTACGCATGTTAAACAAGCACATAATCCAGCTTTAGGGTTCCTTGTGGAAATAAATACCAGGTTCAGTCCTAGAACTGGGATCTCACAGCAGACCTTCTAAGGGACGAGCTCTCTAAAGTCACTGCTGAGCATGAACAGATTTGATTCTCAGAATTGTACTTCAAATGACTGAACTGGTTAGTGCTGAAGAAACATCAGAACACAACCGCTACTCAGTTCACAGGGGCTTGCTGAAGATCCACTCCGCGGCGGGCGCTGCTCTAGACACTGGTGACCCAAGAGACAACGCTGCTGACCAATATGGCGGGCAGTCTCGTGAGGGTAGACGGACATGAACCAGACATGTACCCAGCACTGATGGCTGCGATGAAGCAAAATAAAGGAGACTAGGAAATGGCAAGTGAGGAGTGGCTGCTCTTTCAGAGGAAAAGGAAAAGCCAGGAGAAAGCCTCTGGAGAAGGTGGCATTTGAACAGAGACCAGAATAAAGTCAAGAGTGATGCAGATTTCTGGAGTAACAGTGTTCCAGGAGGCGGGGAGGGCAACTGTGAAGCTCCCGAGGAAGAACGGATTTTCAGCATTTGGAAGCCATCAACGAGGCCAGCATGGGTGAAGCAGGGGGGTGGAGAGAGCGATGAGAGGCAACACCAGGGGAATCACTGGGGGCTGGGTTATGGAGACTTTATCTGCTATGGTAATGAATCTGAATTTCCCCCGACTGGCATGATCTACCCTGTGTTTTAATAGGGTCACTCTGCCTGCTGTGTAGACAACAGAGTAAATGGGTGACCAAAGCAGGAAGAGCTTCGGGGAGTAGACTGTGGCAGCAATGCAGATAAGAGATTATGGTGGCCCAGATCAGGGTGGGATGAGTGTAGACAGTGCAAAGTGGTTAGATTCCCTATACAGTCTGAAGGCAGAGCACACAAGATTTGTCAAAGACCCACTGTGGGCAGGGTATAAGAGAGGTGTCAAGCATGACATGGAGAATTTTGTTCCAAACAAGTACAGGGATGGAGCTGGCATTGACCAAGATGAACAAGACAATAGGAAGAACAGGTTTTAAAGGAAGTTAAGAGTTTTGCATTGGACCAATTTAGATGAACTCATGAGAGAGCTAAGCGGGGAGATCAAGTGAGCAGTTAGATATATGAGTCAAGAGTTGAGAGGGCAGATTGGCAGTTCAGATAAAAATTTTGAAAATATTTGTGCACAGTTGGTATTTAAAGTCATCAGACTAGGAAGTGCATCTTCTAGAAAAGACAAGAGGCCCCCAAAGACTGAGCCCTAAGGTGCTCTAGTTTATAAATAGAAAAGATAAGGAGGTGCCAGTGAAGGAGAAGGCACAGCAGCATGGAAAGGGAAGAGCCGACGAGGAACTCAGTAATTCCCTGATGGGAATTACTGTGTTTAGAATACATATGAACTGTATTCCCTTTCCTCTTGGAAATTGCCTAGAATGTATCCCATAATGGTGAAAAACACACCTATTAGCTGTGTGACCTGGCACAAGCTCTCAACCTCTATGAGCCTGCTGCTCTACCTTCAAACAATACCACCTACGTGTTGAGCTTAAATGATACAATCCATAAAAAAGTGCTGACTATGGTATATAACAGAAAATGCTCAGTAGATGTTACCTATCATTACTATTATTCATGAAATCTTCCTCTTTTATGTCTAAAGTCCTTTCCATCTGTATATGGATCATTTGGGATTTATTTACAACCTTGAAGTAGAACTATTTCTGTGTTTGTGTCTTATGTTATCGACTAAAGGGCAGTTTCTTCTCTGTTTGCCTGGATGCATAGGAGGTAAATTTCAACATGGTGAACATTGTATGTTCTTTGAAGATACAGGAGTCCAAGTGTTATAAGAGCCAGGATGATGACATCATCGCTGTTGAAGCTCATGTGGCCTTCTCTTGGACTTCTGGGGGGCGGGGAAAGGAAGTGGCAATAAAGGTCAGCAAAATGTGAAATAACATGGAGTATAGACCTTCTATGTGGTCGTAAGCCTGAGGGAAACCGTTTTTCTAGACCTAGTGTTCCAAACTTCTCGGGTACTAAGCATATTGCTTTGAAAACTTTACTCACAAAACTCAGGGAAAATAGTTACCTTCGATGCCCAACAGTTTACTAGAAAGAAAATAAATGAACGGCCAAATGAAGAGTACACAGACTAAGAGCCAGAAAGGTCCCAAGCGTAGGAGCCTCTGTCCCAGTGGAGTTGGGCTGTACCCCTTTTCTGACATGTTGTGTGTGCTCACGAACCTGGAGGCCCTCTAAATCCTGCTGTCTAGGGGGTCTTATAAAAGTTTCATTATGTAGGCATGATTCATGAAATCCTTGGCCACGGATGATTAATTTCCAATGTCTCTTCCCTCCGAGGAGTCTGAGGGACGGGAGGTAGGGGAGGGGGTCAGAGTTCCAATCTCTAATCCTGCCTTGGTCTTTCTGGTGACCAGCTCCCACCCTGAAACTATCCAGGGGAACCCAGTCACTGGTCATCTCATTAGCATACAAAAGACACTCTATCACTCCAGAGATTCCAAGTGTTTTAGGTACTGTGTGTCAGGAACCAGGGACGAAGACCACATAAATATTCCTTACTGTACCACAATATGAAATAATACTTTAATTTTAAAAATTGTGTCCTTAGCCAAGTAGGCATAATTGTCATGGTTTTAAGATGTCATTTCAATAGTGATGGCACTTTTGGGCTGATCAATAAGAGTTTCTTTCTGTGGATCCCTTTTGTTAAGAGGCAGTGAGATGGCAGATGGCTAACTAGGGCTGGAGACAGGATAACCGGTGATTTAATTTAGTGAAGTTAGTTGCTCCTGTGGGAACTGAACTCATGGCATTGGTCTCAAACTGTGCTCCAGGTAACTACAATATACTATTCTGGGGTCACGGGGCCGTTGTGAGCTACCGGGAGTAGCCCAGCTGTTTGGAGTAAAAACCAGCAGCTAAGCAGTTAACAGCATTTGAGAAGGGGAAAAAAAAAAACCCATTTTTTAAAAATGCCTTCTCTTTTTAAAAGTTAGCCTGATTGCAGCTGTGATTCTTGAACAGCTTGTTCTGAACCACATGGCCTTACCAGCCTCCCAATCTTCCCACTATGTTCCATGCTCAACCGGCTTTCAACAGCTTTCCCGAAGCAACTCCTCAGCATACTAAACTTGGGATTCTTTAACACCAAGTAACACTTTTCTCTCTTTAATGGGATAATTTAGCCTTCTGACTTTCACAGCAGATGCATTTAAGGCTTAGTGATGTCATTTAATTACAGACTCTGAAGAAATCTGAAAGCATCATTATAACTAGCTGTGCTGTCAGCTCTCTGACGAAGCCCACCAGCAAGGCCATGTACAAGAACAGACTCCGGGGAGGAAGAAAGAAGAGAAAGAGGCACACAGGTCAAGGCCTGTGCTCCATCACTGGAATATTGATGTCCAGTCTTCTCCATCTATCATCTAGTCAAATGCAGATAAAACCCAGGAAGGCAAAGACCGAGGGTCCAAATTAGCAGGCAAATGAATGATCAGGTCAATATACCTAAAGAACAATCATTAAGGTGTATTTTCTCAGTTAGAGTGATCAAATTAAGATATCAAAGGTACATTTTTCTGTCCTCTTAATGGTCTCTTGAAGTCTTAACCACTAGAGTTCAATAGCTACTATGTGCCATTACAAGCACTTGCACGTGACCTCCTTGCCTAGTAAGAGAAACATGATGAAGATTAAGAGAAAAAAATATGAGCAAAGGAAAGCTTATGTGTTAATCAAACAAGAAAGTGCCTTAAGAAAAAAGATTAAATGGTGTAATTTAAAACTTTATTGATTTGAATTATTAACATAATAATTATTAATTTTACAACTGAAAATGGAAGGACAGATAAAATAAATGTTTTAAACTGATGATTACTATTCTTTAAGAACATAAAGAATGGGGGTGTGAAGAATCTGTCACATTCATAAGTTGTCCCAAAAGAGCAAATCAAAACAAAAAAAAAATGTGCATCTCATCTGCTATGTAAAAACATTTTCTCTTGGTACTGACTGCCGTCAACTATGGGGTCAGAGCAGTGAAACTGTACAGAAGAGTTCATCAAAATGTAAAAGTATCCACAACCATAGATCTGTATTACCTCCTGTTACTGGTACATCATAAGCAAAAGAACTAAGTTTTCTCCATTTGTCAGAATCTGAACTTTCTCCCTTGCAAATAATTTATAGTTTTTAGAACTACCTATAAGCAATGATCCCATATACTAACTCTCCACACAGTGCAATGAATGCACACTTTATTACACTACTTAAATGCAAGAGTTCAAGAGCACAAACATGGATGAGTACTTTGGTGGGGTGAAGGAGATGAACATTCTGGCCTTCTGCCACCAGGAATCATATAAAATTCATCGTTCATAAAAGCAGTTATGCCCAAGGAGAACTGCAAGTGGGATGATGGCCGGGGCCATGACTGATATGATGTCACAGCAGCGCTTCACAGGCAAGCATCAAAGGCCACCTGGGTATGTGGCTATGATTCACTCTTTCAATAATCATCCATAGACAATCCCTGGTCTCTGGTTATCTCCAGCCAGCTAGTCTTGGCAGACTTTACAGCAACAGCGACTTAAGGATGCCATGATAACATGGACACTCCAAGTCCCCTACCACTGGGAAGGGACCAAGGGACTGGGGAAGTTTTCAAGGAATCCAATGGCTCACATCCATAGTAGAGGATATGGGCCACAGAAGGTTCTTTCAAAGTCATTTACTGAATACTATGAACCACAAGAATTACTAATACACTTTATTACTAACCCTCATCATACTCCCATGAGATACACACCCTTATTTTAAAGATGAAGCACAGACGTACAGAACTTGTCGAATGTCATTAGACAAAGAAAAATGGTGCAGTTGTGCTTCCAACCCTGGTCTGTCCTGGCACTTGGGTTTTTCCACTCTGTCACCTTGCCTTCCAATGGCTTCAGCCAGTGACCAGGGTCAATCAACCAATTCAATGCAGCCTTGAAACCAGAAGTCAGGTCTGTGGAGACTTGTCTTTCCATATATGCCACAAAACATTGCCCAACCTTTGGTGCCACGCCCCTTTCCCTCCACATACAGTATAATTGTAGTTTGGTACCCAGGTAGTGGCAACATTTAATATAAGGGTAGTCATTCCTGGCATTCATTCAACCAGGTTTTATCTACAAAAAAAAAGTGATTCAGGGGACCCATTAAAAGTGTGATTTGCCCCAGGCTCCCCTCTGCTATGAATGATGCTGTGAAGAAGGTTCCCATGTTGAGATCATTTTTCTGCCCTGATTCGAGACTTATCCTTTGACAGCTTTCAGCCTGCCTGATCTGAGTCTCATCTGTTCAAGTAGATTATTGCAAAGGAGACTCCTTGCCTAGTGAGATCAACATGCAGGGAGCATCAGATAATTTCTAATTGAATTTTGCATCACTTTGATTAATGTTAATGCCCTCAAGGCCCCAAGGATGGGTGCATTTGTGTGATTTGAAATAATCCAACAATTTTATAAAACCAAGAAGGGATATTTGTTTATTTGTAAGCCCAGAGGCCCAGGTATCTAACTAGTTTGTAGCCCAGAATGATTGCATGCCCTCAGAGGTTACATTTATTTTAGTAAACCTAGATATGTATAAATATAACATTTCCTAATGCAGCATTTTGACAAATGACTAGCAGTGTCTGCACTGATGATTTCCTCTGAGCTAAAGAAGTTAACATGTTTTCTACAAAGGCTTAAAAGACACTGAACAGAGGCAATGTTGCAACCCTTGGAAGCATCTTGATACTGACCCAACTTGGTTGTATTCATCCCCAAAGCCATATCAGTAGAAAGACTCATACACATTAGGATTACAAAGGAATGATTTTTTTTTTTTTAATTAGAAGCTGTAAGGGAATGATTAAAATTAGAAGAGGTGGATTCCAACACAACAAAAGCTTTTTTTTTTTTGCATTGTCACTCCTTAAGTGGCATGTCTGGAAGAGTATTATTTGTGTTTTATAGCTGGTCGAACTAAAAATAAGTTAGACATCTTGCCCAAAGGCATAATAGCTGTGAAGCAGTCCAGAACACAATTGGGAGTTGAGTTCCTGAGCCCCCCCTACCTCTCCACTGATCACAGCGAGTTACTGCGGAGCCCCGTATCGGAAACTCACAAAGGCGCAGATGGCCCAATGCCAAGGCAAATTCTCTGGAGACATACCAAGCTCTCCCACATGCTTCAGGTACAGGGGTGGCTGGGCTTCAATGATCTGGAAAAACCCCACACACTGGTTTTAGAATCAACAGATTTTCAGAATTAGAAAGGGTCTGTGCATTCACTGATATTCCAATTCCTGAATTTTTCAGATGAAGAAACAAACCCAGAAGGATTAAGGTAGTGAAGGAAACACAACTAGGAAGTAGAAGAGCCAGGTCCCAAAACTCGGGTCTACCCACTCCTAACTCACTGCTCTGTTAAATCACCACTGCCGTGTGTACAAACCATCTTTAGACTTCAGAACTGACAGAAAGCCAATTTATGTTTCTAGTGAATCCAGGAACCCCAAGAAGTCTAGTTTAATCGAGTTTAATGACTTCTGTAGGCTACCAACAAATGAACCAGATAATCTACAACAGCTTTCTCCACAGACTGTTCTGAATTTCACATTTCGAGAGGTCTTATTGTTGCTGTTGCTTTTTTTTTTTAATTTTTTAAAGATTTTATTTATTTATTTGACAGACAGAGATCACAAGTGGGCAGAGAGGCAGGCAGAGAGAGAGGAGGAAGCAGGCTCCCCACTGAGCAGAGAGCCTGAGGGGGGCTCAATCCCAGAACCCTGGGATCATGACCTGAGCAGAAGGCAGAGGCTTTAAGCCACTGAGCCACCCAGGTGCCCTTGTTGTTTGCTTCTTGAGACTCTCTATTTCCCTTATACAGGAAGATATATTATCTAATAGTTGTCATTTTCTCTTGAACCAAAACGTTGGAAGGAACACAGGCAGAATGTTCCATTCTCGTCAGTGCTGCTGACGCAATGGCCAGTGTCTCATTCTCCCAAAGACTAATTAAAAACACCATCTGCTCAGTTTCGTGATGTCATAGGTGCAGTCACCATAAAGCAGGCCTATTATAATCAGAGCACCTTCTAGAAGATCAAGTAATCACTTGGCATTTTAGGAGGCAAAATTTAATAATTCGTAGTTTTAAAAATACCAGCATGCCAACAGGGACTCTGGCCGCCACAGATGTTCTCCATTAGTTCTCCCTTTAAGAGAATGGGCTGTGGGGAGCAAAGGTGCTTGCCAGCCTCGAGGCACCACACCTTTGAATCTCTTCAGTGGTCACGCCAGGCCACAGAGAGAACAGGGCAGACACACTTAAACTGTGCCACTGCAGCCCAATGTGGGATTCCTTATGATGCTCCTATGCTCCAAAAGGGGGGGGGGGGGGAAGACATTGCTCCTTGAGAATTATTCGCAATAATTCTGGTAGACTCCCGGTAAGTCTGGGAGTTGCTAAGTCCAAGCAAGACATCATCTCTATTAACATAAAAGGGCAGTTTAAAAATATATATGCATGGGAAGAAACCTGTTAAATGACAAGCTCTTAAAACCAGTTTTTGAGCTCTCCAACCCATCACGTCTCTGAGGCTGCTAATATCATGAATGCTTCTCTTTTCCGCATTGACATAGTGCAGCAATTGTAGGAAGGAGAAATTATTTCAAATATGAAGAAAATTAAGGATTTGGGGGGAAGGTTGTTAACTGTGAATGTTAAGGTTATTAGGGTACTGCTTGATGGCTAGAAGGAAAAACATCGCTAGTTGTAAAAAACCATCAGTGACCATCAGTTCTGTGCTAATGTCACTGTTTAGAAAAAAGCCAACCCCTTCAGCATCCAATGCTTGCTCTTCCAACCTACAAGGACACACGGCTCTGCTCCCCAGTAAATCAGGATAAGTCCTCTGATCTGGACAACAAGAAATCACTAACTGAAATTTCTCCAGTGATCCAAAGGCCCACTGAGTTCTGAAGCACTCCAAGGAACAGAGTTGCTAGGTTATTTGTTCCTTCTCTTTCCTCCCTCACTCTTTGCTTTTTATAGTACTATAAATCCATTCTTCTCATCTAGCAATACAGCAAAAATAAGAGTTAGTAGTATTGAGAAAGCCATTAAAAAAAAAGCCCTCATTTTTATAGACAGGGAAATAAAATGCAGAGTATTTAAACCTCTCACTTATACAATGAAGATGGCAAGTAGATATAAATTTTACAGTATTTAAAAGCAAAACCCTGTCGCCTACCCAAACAAAATTACCTTTCTAATACAACTTTGCAAAGGAATGTCCAACTCCAAAGGTAATTTTGCCTCCAAGGTACTTACTGATATATGAATTACATTCACAAAGATGAATCAATAAAATTTGTTTGATAGCTTCATCATCTCTCCATTATCTCAAATCTTCTAAGGCAGCAGGAAAAATCATAAGGATGTTGGAATTGCCTATTTGAAGACACAGAGGAGGCCAAATCCTATCATACCTATTATAGAATAGAGCCTGACCATGAAATCTTAATTAACACCATAACAATTTTCTTAAAAGTCTCTGACGCAGCCCATGTGAGGCGAAATCAGAAAGGAAATGCTGTTAGCATTTTAGAAGAATTAAATTGAAAGAAAAAAAAAAAAGACATGGCAGAGGCCACATTACAGACTAATAAGGGATTCAATAAGGCAATTATTGCTTGGATATTGTTTCTGCTATGTGACAATGAAAGGGAAACAGCTCTGACACTTTGGTGAGATTATAACTTTCCAAATGAATAATGGTGGGAAGAGAGTAAATGGTCCACCACCTCTCGACCTTCTCCACACTCTAAAAATAGTGGAGAAGTCTTATGAGATAAGATCTCAAACCACGTCGTTTTTAAAGTCAGTAAGGGAATCGATGAGGAACTTGGTTTCCTTTTTTTTTTTCCTCATTAATTTCCCCCTTGAATCAGAAACAAGAGATACAACAGGATGAAAGGCAACTTGGTGAAAACTCTTACACTCTACACTTTGGACCTTTCCTTTGTCTTAATCACAGTATAGTACCAGGAAGAATACCTACCATTCTCATCAATCAAGTACACTTTGATAAGGTACTTTTTTTTTTTTTTTGAATGAAGGATAAAGGGTAATGATAGTAAATACCTAGGCTGTGAAAAGCACAGAGGTGTGGGAGAGACGTAGCTCCAGGGAGAACAGAAAATCACTTGGTTAAGGTATGGCGCCAAGATAATCTTCATAATGAATCAAGAATAAGAAGGTGTAACATATGATAGTGCTAGTTATATGTTAGAGACCATCTAAGAACTCCGTATATATTAACAGGCTTAATCCTTAATGACAATCCTTTAAAGGAGGTATTGTTATTGTCATCTCCCTATACCAGAAGAGGAAACTAAAAATAGGTTTAGCGACTTTCTCAAGGTCAAACAACTAAAAAGTGACTAGGCCAGGATGTGAACCTAGACAGGATGGTTTTAAAAGTCTGCATTCTCTGGCTAAAATCAACAAGTCAGGAAATGACAGATGCTGGCGAGGATGCGGAGAAAGGGGAACCCTCCTACACTGTTGGTGGGAATGCAAGCTGGTGCAGCCACTCTGGAAAACAGCATGGAGGTTCCTCAAAATGTTGAAAATAGAACTGCCCTATGACCCAGCAATTGCACTATTGGGTATTTACCCTAAAGATACAAATGTAGTGATCCAAAGGGGCACATGCACCCGAATGTTTATAGCAGCAATGTCCACAATAGCCAAACTATGGAAAGAACCTAGATGTCCATCAACAGATGAATGGATCAAGAAGATGTGGTATATATACACAATGGAATACTATGCAGCCATCAAAAGAAATGAAATCTTGCCATTTGCGACAACATGGATGGAACTAGAGCGTATCATGCTTAGCGAAATAAGTCAAGCAGAGAAAGACAACTATCATATGATCTCCCTGATATGAGGAAGTGGTGATGCAACATGGAGGCTTAAGTGGGTAGAAGAATAAATGAAACAAGATGGGAATGGGAGGGAGACAAACCATAAGTGACTCTTAATCTCACAACAAACTGAGGGTTGCCGGGGGGAGGGGGTTTGTGAGAAGGGGGTGGGATTATGGACATTGGGGAGGGTATGTGATTTGGTGAGTGCTGTGAAGTGTGTAAACCTGGTGATTCACAGACCTGTACCCCTGGGGATAAAAATATATGTTTATAAAAAATAAAAAATTAAAAAAAAAAATTTTAAATCTCACCCACATGCCAATCTTTCTCTCTCGCCTATACTACTCATCTGCTTCTTACTATAATTCCACATCAGGCCATCCCTGGTTCTGTCAAAAATCATAATACTGCCTTGTTCATTAGAATGACATTCACCAAGAACATGAAAGCATTTGTCAGCTTTAGGGTGGCAACTTCTCACAAGAGCCTCTGTAGAAGTATTTTTACTATATTCTGTGCTCCAAAAAGAGATCCTCAGGTTATATGACTCAGTCCTAAATATACAATCCAGTAATGAAGTTCCCTGATAATATCTTCTGAAGATATAGCTATGAAAGCGAAGTTAATTGACAAAAAAAACTATATATGTATTCTCAAGAGAACAAGCAGAGGCCTCAAAGAAAGAATAAAGTGTACGCGGTTTTTAATCTCAGTAGAAATTCTGATAAATACTATGTTCAAAGAATTCTCCTTGATGAGGAACAAGAATCATTAAAGATCCTAGCAAAAACATTTAAACTCTACAATTTTAGCAGACTAAATGTAAGGAAATCGTTAGCAAAAGATAATTATAAAATAATGTTTCAAAATATAAAGTAAGTAATTTTCTTGACCCTCAAGTGGTCCTATATTGACAACAAAATTAAAGCTTGTGCTCTTTTTTGTTTTCACTGTAATTCCTTTCCAGAAGGCTAAAAGGTCCCAGTTATAAGACAACTTTGTCTCATATTTTTAATAAGGTAGTGAACTACACATAAGTATTCTTACATACAAAGCAGTGAAGAGGACACCAGTAAAGAAGGGAACACGTTTGTGGCAATAAAGAAACTTTAACAGCAATAAAGGGATAGAGAACTTTGTTAAGAACACCCATCCTGGGGTACCAGGTGGTGGGTATTATAGAGGGCACAGATTTCATGGAGCACTGGGTGTGGTGAAAAAATAATGAATACTGTTATGCTGAAAATAAATAAAAAATAAATTAAAAAAAAAAAGAACACCCATCCGAAGATCCAAAGCAGTAGGCTTCCGAACTCAATCCAAATTATCTGGCATACGAATAGGCTTACTCTGAGCCAAATGTTAGCTCTTGAACATTTGATAACTCTAAAAAAATAAAATGATGATTTAAGAGGATACAAATCAAATATGACTCATATTTGTCATAATTTATACATGATCTTAAAAATGAGAGATAAGAACAAATAAATCCTGTCCACATTCGCACTGGAACTCAACTCCTCATTCATACTTTGCAGCCCTTCATTCACAAAGAGTTCAATTAGCCTTCTTTGGCCATCCTTTTTTCCACACAGACCTGGGGCTTGGGGGTAGCACATCCTGAAAGTCTACAATGAGAGACAAGATGTTCAGTTAATACCTGAGGGATGACGGAATAAATTAATAGAAGACTGAAGCTAAGGTATAAACCATGGCAGTGCAGCCAGCATTGGGAGAAGGAGAAGAGAAGTCTGTAAGATGAATACCACACTGCTCTTTATTGAGCAACAACATAAAGACACCACCATTTATATTCTTTGTACCAGAGGGTGAAGTGAGAAAAACAGACTGTACAATCAGTAAAGAGTGAACAAAAGAAAACAAAAGACTCAACTTCCTCAGGTGACTAACTTCTTCCTTAAAATCATACTTGCAGTTTGAAGTGTCCACTTCTTTGATCTTTCTAGCCTGGCCAGAATTAGATCTCTAACTTTACTTTGCCTTATTTCTTTAAGAGTGCTTTTTAAAGAAAAAAACCCCAAATTTTTATATTTTGACAGAGGATGCAAGCATGCATGTGGGTACAGAGGGAGAGGGGCAGAGGGAGAGGGCAGAGATCTCAAGCAGACTCTGCACTGAGCATGGAGCCCCATGTGGAGCTCGATCTCACAAGCCTGAGATCATGATCTGAACTGAAATTAAGAGTTGCACACTCAACCAGCTGAGCCACCCAGGCGTCCTAAGAGTGTTTTTATCCACAGAATATCTATAAATATCTAAAAAAAACTAAGCCCACCAAGACTGTAATAGGGAAAAGACGTATTTCCTTCAAGAGAACTGATGATGCAATTTTCTTCCAGCATCAAGTCCAATTTTAGACTTCCTAGGAATCCTTTTCTGAAGTGTCAGGAATGCCAAACTTGAGTTGCTCTTTTATGGACATGAGAACATCCTAAATGGTCTACAGCCATGACGTAGAGCCATGAGGGCACCATATAATAAACCTACTATCTCCAATGTATACGGACTTAGGATACGCAGCAGAAAAATCAATGAATAAGTTGGGGGAATTATGGGTGTCTCACAGGAGATACGGACAGGGAAAAGGATCTCACATTTTCCTGGATATTTTGATGTCTTCATTGTGTCTCAGTTTTCTCTATTGTATCAGACCCACAGAAAAGTAGAAGGAGAGTATGTCCCAGAGAACATTAGTGTGGCTATGCATATATTCTTCCAGATGCATCTGCTTTATGTTTGACAGAGAAAATTCATCTTCCTGTCAAAATTTACTAAAGATGATAAACCAAGGCAAGAGTGCAAGGACAGTGCTACACTGTGTACACAGATTAAGAAAGCCATGTGTTTGTACATGGCACTGTGGGTCAGTCCACTTGACTCCGTTACTGAATGGCCGAGAAAGTGGCCTGAGGTTATTTTGCCATGATGTGGGCTAAGAATGATCAATGCACACTTCTTCCAATTTACTTGAAAGTTTCACACATGGAAGCCGTACATTTCATCCAAATTGATTTCTGTTCCTTTTCCCCAAAGGGAAGGCATATTGCAGATTAAAGAGACGAAGAAACCCTGCTAGGTCACACTACATAGTTAGGAGTTGAGAAGAAAAATGGAATTCTTCACTTCTGACATGACAAACTGAGGGAAATAAACCATGTAAAAGACTATCTTTTTCAAAAATTGTCACAATTATGATCCTGAAGAGTTAAATCCTCCTAAAACCCACAGACCTAGAGCTCTGACATAAAGTCAATCCTCTACCTTCTGCCATGTGTCTGAGTCACTGCTGGAGGTAAAAAACTTTGGTCAGGTTAGCCCTATTTTCATCATTATCCATTATTTACTCAATTCATGGGGAGGGGCAAGTTAAGTGGAAGATTAGAATCTTCAGGGAAAAATATCATAAACTTGACATCGTGAGTTATCATAAGCCTCAGTGATTTTTTTCTTTTTAAGATTTTATTTATTTATTTATTTATTTAGGAGAGACTGAGTGAGAGAGACACAGTGAGCACGAACCAGGGAAGAGGCAAGGGAATGAAGCAGCAGACTCCCCGCTAAGCAGGGAGCCTGATGCAGGACTCGATCCCGGGACTCCAGGATCATGACCCGAGCCGAAGGCAGACACTGAACTGACTTGAGCCACCCAGGTGCCCTGAGCCTCAGTGATTCTCAAAAATGGTCTGGCGGGGGGGGGGGGGGGCTGCCTGGGTGGCTCAGTGGGTTGAGCCTCTGCCTTCAGCTCAGGTCATGATATCAGGGTCCTGGGATCGAGTCCTGCATCGGGCTCTCAGCTAGGCAGGAGCCTGCTTCCTCCTCCCTCTCTCTCTCTCTGCTTGCCTCTCTGCCTACTTGTGATCTCTCTGTGTCAAATAAATAAAATCTTTAAAAAAAAAAAAAAGGTCCAGGGATGAGCCTCATACAGACCACTTAGTTCACCTGAAAACATCCAATTCACTAAATCCAATGAAAATATGAACTCAGAACTCACATCCATAAGTTAAGAACCACAGACTATCACATGCACAAATACAGCAAGAGTTAGACTTGAACTAAGCGGATCCGTAAAATTTCTTTTTTATAAGAAATCAAGTTAAATGTCTTTAAGGTAACTATGCTTAATACCATGGACAATATGCCACGGATTATCAGTAATGACTTGAGTTAAACAGCTATGGTTTAAGAATAATAGTAATGATCTCAGCTGGAGCTAATATTCACTGAATGCTTACTATGTGCTGGGCTCTGTCTCAGCTAATTTTGTATGTATTATTTCATTATCTTTGTCTTCTTCTTTCAACATCTTTATTCGATGTCAAGCTACTTCCTACTGGAACATCTTTAAACCTCTGCAAACATTAGGAGTCCACAGCTGGTAAGGAGGCTATATTCATTTAGAAAGCAAGTCAACCATTAGAGTAACACATATGGAATTGACGAAGCACACAGTTTCTGCTCATGCCAGAGAATAATTTAAGGTATCAGTCTAGATCTTCAGGGATGTTGATGGTCTGCACGCCTGTGCCCTTTCCAACTCTGCCCTGGGGCTGGGTTAGCTCACTGGATGCAGAATTATACAATGTGGTCCAGAATATGGCTTAATCAGCTTTCCAATTCCAGTTTATTTCACACAGAGAGTAATCACTCAGCATCACACATCGGATCCTTAATCCCAGCTACGTGTTTTGAAAATGTATCTTTGTGAGGAGACCAGCTGTAACAGGGAGTGGCTTCATATAAACTCAGCCCTATTATTAGGATGTTGGGTATGGGGATATCAGAACCACCACAACCGTAACACAGAACAAATCTTAGATGCGTTCTCCACTGGTAATGGGCAGCAGATCTCTGCTCGGGGACACGGCTAAATGTCCATCCTAGATGGACAGTGTGGTGGAGGAGGTGGGGTGTGGGGTGCGGGGGAATGGACAGCAGGGCCAAGAGGCTGTGTGTACTGAGTACATAAGGCAAGGATAGGTAAGTCAGTACCTCCAAGAATTTATGTTATCAGCTTACTGCTGACATTTCAACTTCCAAAATGGAAGAGTCAATTAGAACCCACAAGAGTACCCAGAGATCTGAGTGGCTGTGGAAGGTAGCGCATTTTGGGGGCATCATCTGCTCTCATAAGTGGCATCTTCCAGCCTGTCCACTAGGGAGCTCAAAGAGCAAAAATAAAACAAAACCTAGCAACTGTACAGAATCTCGAGGATCCGCTCCAAACCTACTTAAGGAGGTTTTTTCTCAGGTGCGCGCTGACAGGAGGAGAGAAATCCGACAGGAACAGGAATCTGTACTTTAAAGAAAATCTCTAGCAAATTCCTACTTTGCTATGCTTGGAAACCACTACCCTAGAGACACTAGTTACGAGAACGAGAGTTGAAAAAGATCGAATTTCTGCACACGAATTGCTTAGCCATGTCCCTAAACAGGAAACAGAAACTTAGTGGATCACCTGTTAAAGAATATAGTTTTCGACCAGAAAGTTCTGGCAAGCCTTCTTAGGTCCTCATTGGGGCTTTATGAGGTCTAGGTATGCACTGGGTAAAGATGACATGTGATAAAAGCAAGGAGAGGATGGGGTGCCTGGGTGGCTCAGTCGGTTTAACTCAGGTTTCAGTCAGTTTCAGCTCAAGTCAAGATCTTGGGCTGCTGGGATAGAGCCCCGCACCCGGCTCTGCGCTTGGTGGGGACTCTGATTTGGATTCTCTCTCTCCCTCTGCCCCTCCTGCTCCTGCTCTCTCTCTCTAAAATCAATAAATGAATTTAAAAAACCAAAAGAAACCCCAAGCAGAGGGCAGCACAAGATTGTCCAGTGTCCCACAGATGACCCATTTACGCTCACTGCAACCCTACAAGGAAAATATTATTTCTATGCCCATTTTACATGAGAACACTCAAGGTTTTGACTTTGCACAGTCACTCAGATAATAGGTGGGAAGCAGTGTTCTAAAGGGAAAGGAGCCGCAGCCCAGAAGTCAGGAGAATGGAGTTTTAGCTCGGGCTTACTCTAGCACTCTGGGCCTCAAATGTCTTTGCATGTAAAGTAAAGGGACTGGATTAGACCATCCGTAAGGTCTCTTAACATTTCAACAATTTATGATTTTAGGCTATCATAAGGAAGGTTTCTGCTTAGTTTCTTTCCTGTTATACTTCATTGCCATGCTATAATGACATTCAGCAAAAGAGGGCATTAAAATCTTACATGAGAAAACACTGCAGGAGCTAACCAAATTTAAGGTTTCTATATAGGAGAATAAATAATTTCAGCTAAGGCACTGCAGTTTCTGTTTTAGGAGAAATGGTGGCAGGGACGGTGCTCACAGTTTGAGTGCACGAGCGTGGAAGATTCTCTGTGTTCTAATGCCTACGTTGCAATGATGAGTGGTATCTTCCATGAGCCCAGGTGTTAGAGAGTGCTGTGTGAGACGTTCCAAAATATCACCAGGGCTGCAGTAACAACTCTGTCTGGAAAACGCATGCCCGGCGTAGCCTGAGATGCATGGCACATACCAAGCAGGAAACATAAATGCGCAGAACGGCTGTATAATTGTTGAACTTGCGCCTCATATATTCATAGTTAATTTTGGCAAACGATTTGAGTTATGGGAAGGGGGAAAATGGGGAGGGGGTGACTTCTCCTGTCCTTCAACTTCCCAGAAATGTATTAGAAATGACAGCCTATGATTGCTGCAGACAGTATCTAATTAACTGTCATTATAAAACACATGTCAGAGCCTCGGGCCTATGAGGGATCTGATGTCTAATTTCTCTCCAGAATAATAAGAGTCTCCTTTGCAACAAGCTGGTGAATGAATTTTGTTGTCTTATTAATCAACTGATTTCAATCTGACCCCCTATGTCCCCTCCCATACCTTACTCTTTCCTGCTGCATCTCCCCCCCCCCCCCCCAACTACTCTGGAGCTCGTATTTTAGACAAGTGATGGATTGAAAACAGCATCCTGTCATCTTCTGCCTAGGCAATCTCAATAAAGAGCCACTGCAAAAATATGATATGGAAATGGGAGCTGTTTGTAAAACCTATTAACTCAATAATGAAACAATTATTCCTAAACAACCATGAAAATTACTTACAAGCCTTATTTTCTCTCATTTTGCCCTACCATGGATTGCGATTCTATTTTCATTCCTATTAATTAGAACAAAGAATTTAATCCTTTTCTCCTTCTATTATGCAAAAACAAGCATGGTTATTAGGGAGCTATCTAGTTTCCAATTAATTTTATTTAGGGATGAGTTGCAGAGACAGAATCATTACTGATGTCTCCTAACTAGGGAGTTAAGACGAAACGGGGCCTGAGTCAACACAGAAAGTAAGTAATTTCCCTCAGTTCGTCTTTCCATTCACAAGATTACTCATCAGCTTCCCCCAAACAGATCCATGACAGTTTGCAACTGAGCAAGGAACATTTGCAAATGAGGCTGAACGAAACGAGAAAAAAGACGGTCGGTTGACAGAAGTTGTGTAAGATCCCGCATATAATATAATCCATGGTAACTCCCACTCAGCCCCTCCAGTCGTGGTAAAATGTACATCCAAATAGGGCTTTCTGGGAGCAGAGGCCACATGCTGTACCTGTTTAGGCTGTGTTAACTGATAATGACTAAGCAGTGTTTCTGAAACTGCGCATCAAAACCAACATGGAACGGATTGGTATGCGATGGAATAGGACAGAACAGAATGCAACGTATCAGAATATACTGAATATACAGAATATACTGTGTGCAGTAATATGTGTTTCTATACATCCGCCCATCAGTACACATGTACGTACACATACCTGCACACTGTTGGTTCTGGCAAGACTTCCGAAAATCCTTGGACTAAGACAAAGGAATTGCTCAACAAATACTCATTAAACACACATATGACCCCAAAAGCAACTGAATTAGCATACTGCTTGTCAGCTACTTAATGTACTTCAGACTCTACTCATGAGGCACACCTGCTCCCATCTTTCCTCCACGAGGAGAAATGAGACAGGGCAAGAATGATCCTAGTGTCAAAGGTCTGAAGATAACCCCGAGTGACTGACTGGCAAAGTCAGTTGCAGCTTCCGCTGAAGAATTAGCTGGGATCTGGGATGCTGGTAAATGTTGAGAACGCTCCACAAGGTGCATTATGGAAATGTAAAATAAGCCATAATATTTTATCTAAGTGATCAGAGCAGATAATTATGTTCAATTTTTAAAATGGTATGATCTTGACTCCACAGTCAGAAGCAGTCACTTAATTATGACATATTCAAGAGCCAATAAAACGCAGTAATCTGTGCATACATTAAATGATATTTACATCTGCCCATGAGAATACTGATAATTACCGTATTGAAAATCCCATTCTGGGTTTTCCTACAGTAGCTCTGCTTCTAATACCTTGTCCAGAGGCTTCTGGAGCTCGGGCCTTAGATGGTAAAACTGTCCCACAGGCTTAATGGATGTTGTGAACTGGGTTGCTATACACAGAGTTAGCTCAGGACCAAACTGTCCATTTGTCTCTACATCGATGTATGGATCCAGCGCCTATCTACTGAGGGATAACTACGTATCAGGCAGAGCGCTAGCTGCTCGGGATATGTGCAGAAAGGCATCTTTTTTTGTTCTCAAAAACCATACTATCACCTCAGCGGAAAATACACAAGTGCATTGAATACTCGCGATTCTGCAACACAGAGTCAGTGTCCAGTGGGAAGGAAAGGAAGGAGCAACCAGTTCTCAGCAGAGGCTCGCGGGAGGGCAGCAGAGCCTGAAGCTGGATGATGGCTGGAGGAGAAGAGGCCAGAAAACATTCAGGGATGAGAGAGGCACCGACGGAAAACGGAGCAAAGCAAAAGAACAATCTGCGGGCAGAGGGCCGGATCTTCACTGGGAGAGTTCGGACTACACGCAGAAAAGCGGGAACGGTTGTAGGTAAGATAACAAAGTAAATGGCCAGCTACGTTTTACACAACTGGGGAGTTGCTCTGGGTGGAAAGTCTATACTCAAGAAGTTCATATATAAGTTACTGACTACAAATCTCTCAAGTTAGGGTTTCTCTCCTCAAAATTAGGTAATCTAGCTTCCTCAGAACTTAGTTATTTAATACCCTTCTGTTACTTCCCACCTACACGTCATCCCAAGTGCTTTGGTTGAGACCGCCTTTCCAAAAGGAAGAGGAATGTCTCCAGATTTCCCCTCACTTCCTTTATACTGGGGTCAAACACATTTGATTGGAGAATATTTCCAACAGTCACTATACTTGTATATGACTGAAGCACGGTATGAGATGCTTGCTTCGTAGATGAAGGAAGATTTAAATAGGGTGCTCGGGTGACCCATCTCATCCTTGATGTCCAACCAATTGTCACCCACCCCGGCCAGTATGCTCAGATCTCTCAGCCAGAAGTATTTCTCTCCCTCTTTGAACTGCCACAGCATTTTAGTTAAATTTCTTAATGTAACAGCATTTTATTTATTTTTTTAGAAACATTTTATTTATTAATTTGGAAGAGAGACAGAGAGAGTACAGGGGGGCCGCAGAGGGAGAGGGAGAAGCAGACTCCCTGCTGAGCACGGAGCCCAACGTGGGGGTTCGATCCCAGAACCTGGAGATGATGACCTGAGCTGAAGGCAGATATTTTACCCACTGACCCACCCAGGTGCCCCCCTGTAACAGCATTTTATTTAAACTTGTTAATACACATGTTACAGCATCTTTAATTCTGTGTCTCTTCTACTGGGCTGTTAGCTCCTAAGGAAGCACTAGCATGGCACCGGCTTTTGAGGAAGACAAACCTGAGTAGGAACTTCAATTCTACCCTCGGTAGCTGTGTCAGCTTTGGTAAGTAATTTTTCTGAGCCTCGAACTCCTCACCTAAGGAACAGATGCAATCACCAGCCATCTTTCAAGACTGTTTGCAAGATTAACCGAAGAACCTAGGACAGAGCCTGATATATAGTTTGGGCTCAGAGACTGCTATTCTGTCTCCTCTTCCCTTGACAAGGGATCATACATCTTTATCTCTTAGCACTGCCTAGGAAGAAGTGATAAATATTGAAGATATGCAACAAATACTTGAGAGTGGAATAGATAAATGAAAACAGCCCATTAATTAGGAAATTTCCAGTAGCGGGGTTTGGTTGCCCTAGTCAACTCATGGGAGAAGGACTTCTTCTCGACATGGGAATGTCCGTGGAACCCCTCACATGAAAGCATGAATATGGCTGTCTCATGGCTTTCTGAGAGCCCTTCTACTAGGGCTAAAGAGCGTGAAGAGTCAGTCATGTAATTTTGTGGATTTCTTGGGGGTTGGGAGATATGTTGCTGATTAGTTGTAGAGTCATACTGAATATTACAGCCCAACTGCCTACTGGGGGTGCTTTATGAGTTTCGGTCATTCCTATTGCTCCCACCCCAATCACCACCGTGGTTCTGGAGATTGTCAACAGCAACTTCTATGCTTCTGGCTGAGACTTGGTTCTTTAGAACCAGTCAGTTTCCCACAGGGGCCAGGCATGACGCTTTCATACATAACAGGTGCTAATCATTCAGGATTTTCATCAGTCATTAATCAATGAAGACATCTTGTTCATAAGTTGCTGGAGAAGATGCATTTGGGCTGTCTTCTTCAGCAGTACAGACATGCCACAGGACAGAATTTTCTACTAGGTCACAACTAAGAAAATGTTTTAAAAGAACTGATTCCCATAAAACCTTCTATATATAATGATGTACTGTTCCACAAAAGGTAAAGTAAAATATGCTGATGGAAACAAGACAAGCAACATTACTTTCGAGATATGAAGCTATCAGGCCCTGTGTTCTTTCTCAGTTTGGAAACTTATTCAAGATCCTCCTCTTACCATAAAGCTTCCATGCCTCCCCTAAAAATAATGAAGTTGCAACTGATATATTTTATCACCAAGTGACAGAAGTTTCCTGAGTCATAGCTGAATTCTTAAACATATATAATTCTACAAAGAAAACTTTCAAAAGTAAATTTAAAAGTAAGCTTCTTGGGGCACCTGGGTGCCTCAGTCACTTAAGTGTCTGACTCTTGTTATCAGTTCGGGTCTTGATCTCAGGCTCATGAGTTCAAGCCCTGCACTGGGCTCCCCACTGGGCACAGAACCTACTTTAAACAAAAAATACAAAAGGAAGTTCTAAACTGCTTGCTTCACTTACAGATTATTCTTGCTCTTAACCCTAGTCGTAGATTAGAAGCCCCCTTGGTAACTCATCCCGAATTCATTTCTTCAAATAGAATTCACATGAAAGCTTGTCAGTGGCACCAAAACTTATTTCATGGAGGCTTCAACTAAAAATCTATTCAATTATTTTCAAGTTGCACTGGAAGAAACATTCCAGGGCTATTCTTTAATGCATGTTGTTGGAGACAATGTCCAGAAGGCTTTAGATGGTAGGGTTTTCACTTTTGTTTACCAGGAAAAGAACAGAAAGTTACAGGCTACAGGTATGCTGAGAATAGTTTAAATTGCCTCTAGCGTGTTACCTTGATCATTCATTGCTTTCCCAGATTATGTGGGAAGAAGACATAACCCCTCCCCCTCTCTTGCACTTGAGTTATTTCTAGAGCAGTCTACACTAGCGGTTGATACTGCCTCAGCCCCCCGAATGGCTCTCACAGAACATGTTCACCTGAAAGTGATGGGTGATCTCATGGTAGTGCGCATCCTATCGATGTCTCCACATCATCTGACACCATCACCATCACCATCATTTGCGAGAAGCAAACACATGGCTATTTTCCTATTCCTTGAATATTTGCTCCTTCTTTCTCCACTCACTCTTTCTCTTTGATCTCTTCAGCTTCATTTCTTCCATCTCACCTTGAAGATCAGGCACCCACTTCTGTTTTTTTACACTGCATGCCCACACTCAGTTCCATTATTGTAGTAGCTTCAAGGCATCTTCTACGCCAATGACTAAATACAAAATCCATGACTAGTGGATTCAGACACAAAATTTCAACCGCCTGCTGTACGCTACCACAAGCATGATACAGAGAAAGCTCCAACTCACAATGTCCACGCCACAATGGCATGGTTGCGAGCTCCTCTCTCAATCCAGACCCTTGTTTTTCCTACCATATTCTGTCTGTTCTGGTTAATGGCATTCCCACTGGCCCAGTTACTCAGTTTCTGATATGATATCCTCTCTTCTATTTTCCCATAATCTGCTCTTTATAGTTTTCCATATTTTCCATAATTATTACAAAATTTTGAAATTATCCATTTACTGATCTGACTTCTTCACTAGACCATGGCTCCCTGAGACAAGGAGCCTTGCTTTTTTCCCTCTTGTATACAGTATAGTGCCTGGTAACTGGTACCTTCCTGTGAGTCTAATACAAATGTCCAATGGTAACAAGGAATCCCTCTCAAAAAACACTGCTGTGTTCCCATTTTGCCAATTAAGGTTCATTATCTAACCTTGGTGATAGTTTAAACTATACGCTTTACATATGACATTTGATTTTTCTTCTCTAGCCCTATTTGGCAGACACCACAGATAGCCCCATTTTATAAATAAAGACCCGGATTCTCAGATGATTGGCAATTTACCTGAAAAGGCATGTTTTAAACCCATTTCGGTCTGGAGCCAAAGCTATAAGTTCTTGAGAACTTCAGAGAGAAAAGGAAAGTTTTTGCTGTGAATTAGGTAGAATAAACAAAGAATAAATAATAAAAACTTGATATTTTAAAGAAAGAAATTAATTTTTAACTAAAGAAGGAAAACAGAAGAACCACGGTCTCTGAATAAAGGCAAGGATACATGCAAATGAAAGAGACCAGTTATGTAAATAAGAGTTCTCAGCTCATCACAAGATAAGTGGGACACATTTTTTAAAATACCTAGTGGGAGGAAGGGTAGGAGGGAAGGGGAAACCTCTGGAAGAAGGGGAAAATGTTTGAAACTAAGAGATTAAAAGAATGAAAGAGAAAAGACCCAACTGTGTTGGGAATCTTATTTCCACTCTAATGATAATGATTTGCAAGCTTGAGAAAACCCTCTAAATTTACCAGGTACCATGAGTGATTATAACCTCATGATCTAGGCAATCTGACATTAAACAATTGCTTCAGAGAAGGTGTTAAAAGGTAAACCGCACTTGCTGGGCCTTTGAGGATCACTGTCAAGTACTAATTCTCTCCCTCTCTCTTCTAGAATAGACGAAAAGGAGTTTCAGACTGACAGAGAAGGTTTTCCTTAACGGGTGAAAATTTATCTTTTAGGTGTGGATAGCATCAGTTGGTGGTTTGGTATAATGTCGACCATTATATTCTAAAATTTATTATTTCCAAATACAATTTGATACTAAAGTAACTCTTAAATTTTAGCCAGTCCAAATTCCATTGAGTTAGATAAATATTTTCCAACTACCATTCTAATAAAATGTCACTATTATTATTTTAGAAAGCATATTACATTGGAATTTAATTTAAATAGCAAGTGAGTTGCTTTCCTTTAAAGAATTACACTGTTTCCTGTGTTAAGCAAATAATAATTAACACAAGTACATACAGTTATAATTAGCAGGGAATTTAATTAAACAAATATGCCAACATAACCAGATGCATGACAAAGTAATTGTAATATGCCTTGCCAATGTATTCTTTCCCACTTCATAGTTCTTACATAGTAATTATAAAGCTATCTTTCCCTTTTTTATAAGCACAGAAGTTCTAAATATGAGCCTCCTAAAAGCAAGTAAAAGAAAGCAAAGAGAAGAAATCTTACTGAAGAGGAAGCATCGATAACACAATTATTTCACTCAGAACTCCTGGTAAGAGCTCAGTTGAATCGGATTCTTTCACTCTGTCTGAATTTTAACAAACTTCATTCTACTTCAGTTTTATGGGGTTGATTCCCTAGGCTAGGCAGAAAACTCCGTGTGCGTGTGTGCACATATATATATATATGTACATATATATATAGTTTTCTTTTAAAGCCTGAATGCCACCTTGTGTCCCCAAGAGTCTCAAGAGACAATAGGAAAATAAATTACAAAAGGGAGGGTAACTATAATTCACAGGTAAAGTTTAAACTGTGTAGGCTTACTTAACACTGAGAGGAAAGATGGTAACACAGAGGAAGGTGAATAATGCAGAAAAAAATATTTTACTGGGTCATTTTCAGAATAACTCCAAGTATAAACTTTATCACAATGCTATGTTACACTATGATCTTAAAATAGACCTCCCCCTTTATTTTTAAGATTTTTAAAAAAATTTTTAAATAATCTCTACATCCAAAGTGGTGCTTGAATTTTCAACCCTGAGATCAAGAGTTGCATGCTCCACCAACTAAGCCAGTCAGGTGCCCCAAAATACACTTTCTTCTTATATTTATACTATACTTACAAAAAAACCCATGATACTTACAGTGATTAAGAAACAAAAGATGGGGTGCCTGGGTGGCTCAGTGGGTTAAAGCCTCTGCCTTCAGTTTGAGTCATGATCCCAGGGTCCTGGGATTGGGTCCACATCAGGCTCTCTGCTCAGTGGGGAGCCTGCTTCCTCCTCTCCCTCTGCCTGCCTCTCTGCCTACTTGTGATCTCTGTCTGCCAAATAAATAAATAAATAATCATAAAAAATAAAAAAAAAAGAAAGAAAGAAACAAAAGATCTACTCATGGTAAAACAACTACAATAACAACAACCAAAAACCAAAATCAAAAAGCACACATCTAGAGACATAGACACAACTTCTAATTCTTGAGTCTACCATAGTTAGAAATATGTCATTAACCTCGGGTTTTCAAAATGAGAACCAGCCATTTTCAAATCCTATCTACATTGCCAAGCTATTCAACTTTCAAATTTTTACCTAGCACAGGTTACATATAAACCAATGGTAAATTCAACCAATTGTAGGTGGGTTACGATTATATCTTCTAGAGATCATTTCCATTTAAATATTAAGACCTGAAAAAATAAATATTAAAACCTGAAATCAAGGGAGGAAAAACAGAGACTCTGATTAGACAAAACACCCAGTTTAATGAAAGTACAAATTCTCCTGAAGCAAAAGGATATGCTTATTTTGTAGGAAAACAGAACAAAAGCCTATGTTCACATATAATATAAGATAAAGAGAGCAGACAAGAGCCTTAAAGTTCCACCTACCTGTGTGTAGGACTTCATAGATTATCAAAAGTTTTCACACATTTTAGCTTATCTGAGAGTCACAACTATAGATACCTAGTGATTATCTGTATTTAATTATGCAGGAATTGAGACCTGGAGAAGATAAAAGTCCTATCCAAGATCACCTGCCTAATAAATGGCACAAATGAGATCAAAACCAGGTATCTGAATTTTGAATTTACTGTCTTTCCTACTGGCTTGCAGATGTCACACAAAGATGAAAGGTCTATATGTATGTATAGTAGATCTCAATGCTCTCCAGATTAGCAAAAGCTTGATGAATATTAAGCAACTCCTTAGCTAACAGCAAGTAACTTACCAAGATACTCAATACACTTGAAACTCCTAACTTGCTCATTTTTTCAAATATTAGGCAAAAGAACACTGAATGCAACTGTACATATCTGAGATATCTGAGATACAAAGTGTCTTTCCTGACTAATCTCACAGGAAATCAGCCCTTGCAGAATAGAAGTTTTTAAACTGAGAGCCTCAAACCAGACTCCGGTAGCATGTCTGCCTCAGGAAAATGCCCGATCCTTGGACCCAATCCTCGACCCAGAGTGTGCTAGAGCTCCTCTAAGAGGGGTCAATGATTTTGGCCGCAGCTTAGAGACGTAATAATGAAACATCCATGAGGCTCCTTGTACTAGAAGAGAAAAGAGGGCTTCGCATCTTCACTGCATGAATTAACTTCTTAGAGCAACTCATTTTTAATGGCAGGAATATTAGAAGGAGAGAAATATAAATATATATATATATATATATATATTTTTTTTTTCCCCAATTGCAACCTTCTAGAGAAGTTTTTAAGGAAGGATGCCAATCTTAGTTAAAACCACCTTGACATCTGTTCAACATTTGAAAACTACATAGAAGTTGTGGGATGCAGAAAGATAAGCAGAAGTGAAAGTCGGGAGATAAAATAAAATGAACGTTTACTAAGTGGAATCCACTGTTGGCCTGGCACTCTGCTCATTCACATGGCCACAATCCCTTATTTATTCTTCACATGTAACCTATAAGGGAATCAGTACTGTCACTAATGTACGAGACATGGGCAAAAGTCACAAGGTTAAGAAATTCTATTGATCCACATTATGTTTTGATGGCTACAAAAATCAAAAGAAAACTAAGAAACTTTGAAGTACTTTGGAGAGGTCCCAAAGTTGGTAAATCCTGGGACTGTGAGGGCCACTAAAAGCAGAAATGTCCAGTGGAAATGTCAAATTGCTTTCAGAGAACATTTTCTTCATAGTCCCTTCCCCAAGATTTGTTCTTAATAAAAGGGTTTTAATTTTCCTCTCTTAAAAGTGTGTGGTGTTGCAATGTTGGTGTTTTTTTTTTTTTCTTTCCTTTGTTGTCATGGCTTTGCTGAATACTCAGCTAACTTTTCTTTTTTGGAAAACATTAAAAATGCAACAGCATTTTTAATGCTGTATAAAAATGTTGTATAAAAGCAACAGCAGCTGCTCCCATTTATTAAGAGCTATTCTAAAACTTGTGTATTAACGCATTTAATCCTTCCAACAACCCAATGAAGTCATTTTTACAGATAAGCAAGCGGGCACCAAGAGGTAAAGGGATCTGCCTACTGTCACACTGCTAGCAAGTTAAGGGAACTAGGTCATCTTAATCCCTTTTTCAGGATTTCAAAACTATGCCCTTTACTGCTTAACTCATTCAATAAACCAACATAACTGACTACTTTTCTTGTTGCTAGGTACTGTGCTAGGTGAAGGGGATCCAGAGAGGAAAGGCATGGTGCTGAGTCCTTAGGGAAGACATATAATAAGACAGCGAAAAAACTATACCCCAGACTTTCATTTGCTAGAACTGGGTGACTTACAAAGAGATAGGCATTTATATTTGGTGCTCACTCCTGTTTTAAATAAACCTAACCACCATTCAGAAGTTTCCGTGTGGTCCCCGGACTAGCAGCACCAACTCCAAATGGAAACTTCTTAGAAATGCAGATGTCCATGGTTCTATGTAGACATGCCACCTTTGGCCAGGAAGACATCCTGACTTTATATATTGATGTCCAGAAAACAATTATTATCCTCCCACGTTTTAAAAGCAATACATGTTAATTGCATAACACCGTGAAATGTACAAAGGAAATAATCACTGTCAATGTTTTGGTGCATTTTCTTACTAGAGACTACATAGTTAAGATCACATTGTATATACCATTCTGATTCTACTTTATTCCCTTCTTATATCCCAAACCATTTTCAGTATCATTAAAAACACTTGGTATAGGGATACCTGGGTGCCTCAGTGAGTTAAGCGTCTGTCTTTGGCTCAGGTCATGATCCTAGGGTCCTGGGATAGAGTCCTGCATCGGGCTCCTTGCTCAGAGAAGAGTCTGCTTCTCCCCCTGGCAGCAGCTCCCCTGCTCAATCCCTCTCTCTCTGACAAATGAACAAAATCTTAAAAAAAAAAATTTGGTAAATATCATTTTAGTTATTATATAACACTGCATCACATGGAAGTAGCACAATACCATTTCCCTATCGCTAGTTTCCAATTTTCTGCTGTTATAAACAAGCTGCTGCAAACATATTTGCACAAAAATATTTACTTACATATCATTGTGCTACCTGGATATAAATATCTGTAAGTGAAAAACACGAAGTTTAAATATTTCCATACTTAGTGGTTGTATCAATCAACGATCCTCTGGCGGAATGTAAGACTACCTGTTGGTTTACCATTTGACGCAGGTAAGGAAATGGTTTAAGGTTCAGTTTTTTGTTTCCAGTAATGTCTAATATTCACAATTTATGACATTTTTGCACATATCGGCTCTCGCTTATTGATTTTTACTATTTAACTGAAGCCATATGGAATTGCCCTTTTATAGGTAAAATATAGTTGAGAGTCAGCAATTTCATATTGTTCAAATTTAATAGATTAACTTTCAGGATGTGAAATTTTATTACTTAAATTGAAAATTCTATTGCTGTATACTGGGACACATGACATATATATATGAAAACAAGAAAAAAATTCTTGTCAATGATTTCAGTGACACAATGAATCCTCTTGTGTCCCACTCAGAGCTCTGCCTCCTTCTACAACCAAGTACCCAGCGGGATTATAAAATTTATAATCCCATCTTAATGTTTTCCCTTAATAGCATGTCCGTTCCTGGAGTGAAAAGGAAGAGGGAAGGGAGGGCTATCGAATTCCTGGAGATCCGTCCCCCTGTGGCTTCCAGAACAAGTCTCCATTCCTCTTACCTGTCTGCCTGATGTTACACCTGTGCTTTTTCTTTCCTGTTTCAAAGGTGAGAGAGAAATCCAGACATGAGAGAGAGAACTCAAGGAGGCAGTGGAGGACACTCACATATCTCTTCGTGTGCCTTTTGCCCAGGGCTCTTTTTTTTTCTCTTTTGAGAGACAGACAGAGAAGGCAAATGGGGAGGGGCAGAGGAAGAAGAGCCTGACACAGAGCTCGATCTCATGACCCTGAGAGATCAGGACCTGAGCCAAAATCAAGAGTCTGATGCTTAACTGAAGGAGGCACCCAGGAACCCCTTCTGCTCACTGCTTCTTGGCAAACCACTTCGGTGAAATTTCTTGTGAGGAGAGACAAGAAAAGCCTTCTGAAAGGAACTGAAATTGTCCACTCTGTCAGTCTCTTCAGGATAGGTAAAAGTCACTGTGCACGAGTGAAAATAGTTTGCTTACTGATTAGTATTGTTAGTAAATTATAATGGGAGGTGGTGAGAAGTGAACCAAGTCATACAGGGAATACACTTACCAGCTATCATCTCAATCAACAAAGTTGAATTCACGCTGAAAAGGAAGTCAAATTCCAGGCAAGCAATATGGTGGGTTGGGAAGAGCAGTCAACTCGTCATCTTTTTGGCAGTCTGGGGTCTAGCCCTAGTTTTTTTCACGGAGACTAGATATGGGATTTTCACAAAGGTGAGACCCAATCGATGTATCAGTTCACTCTTTGGTTAAAAAACAAACTAAAGGGGCGCCTGGGTGGCTCAGTGGGTTAAGCCACTGCCTTCGGCTCAGGTCATGATCTCAGGGTCCTGGGATCGAGCCCTGCATCGGGCTCTCTCGGCAGGGAGTCTGCTTCCCTCTCTCTCTCTGCCTGCCTCTCCATCTATTTGTGATTTCTCTCTGTCAAATAAATAAATAAAATCTTTAAAAAAAAATAAAAAAATAAAAAAATAAAAAAAAAACAAACTAAAAAATATAGTACAGTTTAGAAGTGCTCTGAAGTCTCTTTCCAGTCCTCAATGCTACGAAGGTATTGACAATTGGATAATACTATATGTGTTTTCTTTTTCTTCCAGCTCTGGCAATAGTACATTTCTGCCAAGGGAATTTCATAACAAATCTTTCAAAGTAGGCTCTTAAGCACCCTTAAACTCTCACATATGCTAGAAAATACAAGGGTTTTTATGAGTTTCATGAGTCTATTTCAGATGCTTCAGAAGAAAGAGTGTTATCCAAGCTAATTAATTCATTTCATCTGTGTGGCGCTATGCAATTGTTGGGATTTTTCCAAAAATGCTCCTCAGGGTATCTTCTGCTTACATTGTTTTGTTCAAAATTTCAGAGGTAAACATCAACAGAAAATGCTAATCTTCCTTTAAGACTTCTTAGTTAGGGGAGGTTGAAGCCCCAGTAGATTTGTTGTTAATACTAAATTCTTAATTTATCAGTCTGTTTGCTCTCACTCTGCTCCTTGATAGGCTGATACATGCAAATTTTGGTGCGGGGTTGTGAATGGGCTGTTTTGTTTGCACCATCAAGTTGTAAAGATGGGTATTACAGGCCAAATAAGGATAATGGAAAATCCAAGAGATTTTATATATATGTATAAATTATAGATAATGTTATAATTTTGTTGTATCAGCTACTGCTTACAAATAAGGAGGTCACTTCCTAGGCCGTGTAAATATTTTTGTTACAGAGAACTTTCCATTATCTGGAAAAAAGACTTCTTTAAAATTAGCCCAATAAGACATGAGCCATGCCATGTTAATTCTAACTTCTTTCTTTCGGAAAGAAGATTTTGTAGTATAGTGGAGATAGTAGAGGAATGAAAGCCAAGAGACCTACCTGCCTGGCTTTGCTGCCAGTCAAGGTCTTTCCTAAATGAGTCCTAGGATGGCACAAGGTCAAACCAGCTGGGGAGAAGGGGAGTCACAGGGGCAGTGGAGAGAGAGCGCAGGTGGTAAGAGCATCAGGTAGAGAAGCTGGAGGCATGGTGGGGGGAGGGATTTGTCCTGGAAGACACTGGATTCTGAGATTCAAAGGGGACAGGTTTCCAGTGATTGGATAGCCCCCACTCCGGTCTTCACCCCTACTCTAGGAACTGACATTCTGCCAAGGGAAAATATTACAATACAGTATATCCTTCCTTATCCTATACCATCACTAAAACCCAATATTTTGAAAAAAATTTCTGCGTTAAGAGTCGTATGCATCTTCAAACATAGTTATTGTCCAAAAATGCTTCACCCAAATGTTACCCTCTTGCTAAAAAAACACAAGCCGAGAAAGGACAAGGCTTCCTGAACGTCTCTGTTATAAAAATCTGACTCAATACCATTTGCTGTGTCGGTAGGATCTATGAAGAGTCTTGCTAAATGCAATTGAGCATCACAACAGGTTGGGTGAAAACTCAAGTTCCTCCCAGTGATTTTTCCTGTAAGGGATCTGACGCATCCTCCCGTTTCCCTCTTTGGTCAGACTGATGCTGATTTGGAGGCAATGATTAATTTTTTTAAAGATTTTATTTATTTATTTATTTGACACACACAGAGAGAAATCACAAGTAGGCAGAGAGGCAGGCAGAGAGGAGAGGGAAGCAGGCTCTCCGCTGAACAGAGAGCCCGATGTGGGACTCGATCCCAGGACCCTGAGATCATGACCTGAGCTGAAGGCAGAGGCTTAACCCACTGAGCCACCCAGGCACCCAAGGCAATGATTAATTTTAACCTGTACTCTGCTCTTCATTTTTTCTGTAATTCTTGTGTCTTCTTTTCTTCTGCTAGGGCCTACCTCTAGACCAAACTGGAAAGCAGGCGCAGCATACCACTATCCGTGCACTTTACTTTTCTTCTACTAGACTCCTTCCTGAACTCTGGACCCCCGCCCCGCCATTCCCGGAGTGTACCCTTTCTCCTTCTTTCCCTCTCCCCTCTTTGCCCATCAGGACGCTGACTCAGCAAGGTGCTTTCTGGCTCGCTGGCATGGAGAAAAGGGGTCAACAACGAAGTGCTTCTGGGCCATACATGTCTGCTAACTTCAGGTGTGGTACTGCCCAGTGAGGAGAAGAGAGAGGTCCCGGAGTCATGCCTGCATGGTCTGAACCCTGGCTCCGCCATACATTAGCTGCGTAACCATGACACATGTATGCAATCCTGATAAGCCTAAATTTCTTCACCTGTAAAATGAGGAAGGTCGCAGGACTGTGTATTTTATAAGGTGATACATGTAAAGCCACTTTGGATCTGTGCCTGGGATACAGTAAATAGGCACTGAAGCTTAGATACTGTTTTTTTTTTTTAAGATTTTATTTATTTATTTGACAGAGAGAAATCACAAGTAGATGGAGAGGCAGGCAGAGAGAGAGGAGGAAGCAGGCTCCCTGCTGAGCAGAGAGCCCGATGCGGGACTCGATCCCAGGACTCTGAGATCATGACCTGAGCCGAAGGCAGCGGCTTAACCCACTGAGCCACCCAGCCCTTAGATACTATTTTTATTACATCATTAATTTGTTACTAGTAATCATCATTGATTAGCTTCTCCCAGATCCATTAGAATTTTAAATTCAGAAAAACTCTGTCTTCATCTAATATTCCAGGAAAAAAAGAATTATGGGGTCCTATAAATATGGGAAGTACTGGTATAAATAAAAGTAAATGATTTTTTTTCTTACTATGGGACTTTTTAGGGTCTTTACTCTGTTAAGGAGTAATTAATTACTAAAAAGGGAGTTAATTATAATGTTTTCCAATCTTATCCTTATTTACTTATAGAACTATTCTCCTGTGTGGAACAGCTCTTAACATTTTGCAAAACAGAATTCTGCAGAGGCAACTTAGGGCAAAGTGCCTTAACCCTGTAGATGTTAACAGGGTAGTTGCTGGTACTGTTACAAGCTGGAGGGAGGGAATCTTTGGCATGGGGAACGATCCCTGAATCTCACAGAACTTCACCCTATTTAAAACTGCCTCGCCTATTAAGTTGTCTCTGCCCTTCTCCGTATTCTTCTCCACCTTCCAGAAATGCCTGAAAATTTCAACATTTCTTCGTTACCGTACTTCAAACTGTCAAAGCACTTTACAACGTGATCTTTATACTCTTTATAATCTTAAAGATTGAAAAGGCACAACGTATCACAGAAAAAAAATCTAATATATTTCAGTTACATTATTAAACTTCAAAGATTAAGAATCCCTTGGGTAACCAGGCAAGAAAAATAATTAATGCTACTTTATATATACACACAGCTTGCACACATCCACTCACCCACACTTTTCAATGTATAACTACATACTGTGTTCCTGTTCTACATATTAAAAATCTGTATAACATACACAAAATAGGGGTGAAAAGAAGATTATGTGTTCATCTCCAATGATCTCACTGCCTTTGTGAGTGAAACTACCAAAACTCTCTTAAGTGTACCTGTGCTGGTTTGCATGTTAGTCTGCCCTAGACATATGGCCCCTCAGGGACAGACTCCTGGTCTTTTCATCTTTGTATTCCCTAGAGTCTGGCATGGTGCCTCAGAGATCACAGGTATTCAATAAATATCCATTTGATTCAATGAATAAATTACACATTGATTTAATTATTTCATACTAGCTGCTTGACTTTCCTTCTGGGTCAAGTATAAGCAGTAGCACTTTAAAGTTGTTTCCTAATGGGGCACCTGGGTGGCTCAGTGGGTTAAGCCCCTGCCTTTGGCTGAGGTCATGGTCCCGGGGTCCTGGGATCGAGCCCTATATCAGGCTCTCTGCTCAGCAGGGAGCCTGCTTCCTCCTCTCTCTGCCTTCCTCTCTGCCTACTTGTGATCTCTGTCTGTCAAATAAATAAAAAAAAAAAATCTTAAAAAAAAAAAGTTGTTTCCTAAAGAGCCCAGCATGTAGAATTCCCTGACTGAATAGAAAATAAAAGCAATGCTGAAAGTGATCCTCCCTTAACCTCTCCAGAGAAGAAAGCGGACCTGAGTTCCAATCCCTGCTTCTCAACTTGCTGTGTCAACTCAAGCAAGTTATTTACATTTTCTTTAAAGACCCAGTTTCCCTGTCTGTTTGAAAACGGGAATAATGATGGGACTCTATGAGTCAGGGATCTCCCGAGAAACAGAACCAATAGGAAGCGATAGCTCTTAGAAGAACCCATTATCTTGTTAGCGCAGTATCAAGAAGTTGCTCAGTGTTGACTCCCCAGTCCCTCAGGAAAAGAGCTGTCTGCTGATATTCTTCTAGCCCATCTCAACTAGGCCATTTCCAAAAGCTGAAGCATCCTCTTGATACTCCTTTAAACATCTAAATCACAAAGCAAATAGCATCTACATCTCAAAAAAATGAGCCGCTTCGTGGTTTTTTTTTTCCCTAAAACTACTTTTCCCTCCTGTCTTCTTGAACTCAGCAGAAAAATCCTGAGCAATTTAACTAGAGCCATAAAATGCAACTTATGTTCAATGGCTTACATTCAACATTACATCATTTCCCCACTGGAATCACATTTTAAAGTAGGAGCCACTAGTTTCCCATTTAGGAAGAGGGTCTTGGCAGAGAGAGTGGTCTCATCTGTATAAAGGCAGGATGTCGGAATCTGCTCATCTACCTACAGATAGCAAACAAAATCTCGACCAACCAATTGCATAGTCAGATTTAGCAATAACATACAATGAAGCTAGGGAACGATTTAGTCCTTAAATGCCCATTAAAAAAACAACAACATTTATTTACTTATTAGAGAGAGAAAGGGAGGAGGCAAGAAACAGGGAGAAAGAGAGGATCCCAAGCAGGTTCCCTGCTGAGCATGGAGCCTGACACAGGACTCGATCCTGGGACCCTGACCCTGAGATCGTGATGAGCCAAAAGCAAGAGTCAGTGCTCAACCGACTGAGTCACCCAGGAGCCCCTTTAATCCTTATTTTTAAATCACAGCCAGACAATTGTGATCACGCCCATTTCCCCCCTTTTGTCCTGGAAGCACGAGTTCAGCACTCATGAAACTCCAACAGTCACCATCTTTGACTACAGTCACAGTGACTATCCTAAATAATCATACCCAAATATTCAAAACTTATTTTAGTTGATATTTTTACATAACTTTACAGTATGTTTGATACATTTTATTTTTTTAGAATTTCTTCCCATTTTTCTCCTTGCTTGGTTGCACAGTACTAGAGAAAAAGGATCCACATCATTTTTTCCCACCTCCCCAAAAGGAAATACTTTCTGAATCCTCTGTCATTTCCATAAATTTTTCCTGTGCTTAGAGCAAAAGATTCTTGGTCCCCAGATGGTCTTGCATGAAACATTTTTTGTGTGTTTGTGCATAATGGTATTTTTAAATGGAGAGGGTCCAAAGCTTTCACCACATTCTCAACGGGGTGGACAAAAAAAAAAAAAAAAAAGGAAGAAAGAAAAAGCAAAGAACTATCAATGCCATCAAGGTCTGTTATATTAAAACAGAATCACAAACCGGCTACACTGTAGGAGGACTTCAGAAATCATCTTAGAGACAATAAAGCTCCATACCTTCATTTGACGGTTGGAACAATGGGAGTTCAGAGAGGTTAAGTGAATATGAAAGAACTTTTTTTTTTAGAAAGTGACATTATCAAAATAAAAACAAAGTGTCTGTGGAGGTTTTCCTAGCTATTCAAACATCCTCCCCCTCCCCCTTCAATTGTAACATAGGTACTTCGAGAAAACAAGCAAGAAGTGTCATCAAGATGGTAATTATGGGTGATTTATTTTCTGTAATGGGGTAATACTGTTTTTATAATGAAAATGATAATTATGAAAATTATATGGAAATATGAAAAAATATGATGTGTAAGAGGAAAAGCAGAATACAAATTCGTACATGTGGTATTGTATGAATATATATGCAGGATGAAAATGACTGGAGGCCCCGGAACTAAAAAAAGGCTGTTATGTTGTAAAAGAATGATGATTTTTTTTCCTCATCCACATATTTCACTGGTATCAATGCTGTTTTCTCAAAAATTTCATGGCGAAAGGAGCTGCCACGGAGACTTTGGGAAATAAGCTCAGAGGACGAAGGGGTGCCACAGAGAAGGGAGGGCAAGGCATTCAGAGCAAACTTGCCACCTTGAGTCAAGACATGAAGAAATTACTAACGAGGACATTGGAGGGAAGAGCCTAAGAAGGTCAGCGCATGTGGACACTCAGTTGTGAGTGTAAGAGAGGAGACCTGTATAGTGCCTATCAGTATAGACCCTAACCCACAGGGTGCCGGGGTGACTCAGTGGGTTAAGCTGCTGCCTTCGGCTCAGGTCATGATCTCAGGGTCCTGGGATCGAGTCCTGCATTGGGCTCTCTGCTCAGCAGGGAGCCTGCTTCCCTCTCTCTCTCTCTGCCTGCCTCTCTGCCAACTTGTGATCTCTCTCTGTCAAATAAATAAATAAGAGCTTAAAAAAAAAAAAAAAAACCCTAACCCATAATAAGCATTCAGCAAATAGAATTTAGTGTTGCTGTTGCTGTACTGTAACACCTTTGGAATATTCTACACAGAAGGCTTACTGATTGCTTCCTATGGCTTTCCAACGTTGTGAAGAACCTTCTACAGCATCTGGTGGTCCTTGCAGTAACAATGTTGGGGAATGGGGGATTTGTTAGCGCCTGTTTTCTGGCGGTCCTTGGTCTGAGTCTCAGCAGCACAATTATATTTGAAATAGACTATGTTTCTCTAGGAAGGTGTATGGGAGAAATGCAGGGCTGACCGTTAGGCCTAGATTTTCTTTTCCTATAGGAAAATGATCCTTGTCAACAAACATTTACTAATCACCAACTAAAATACACTGCTTGTAAATCTATGGGAAAATGTGAACTATTCTTCCTTGTTTAGCTTCAAGAACATGTGTGAAAAAGAAATCAATTTGGTTTCTTTGAGCAGCATTAGACCTGATCTTAGAAACCATACTTGGTAGCCTCTTTAAATTCTAAGAGAGAAAAATAGTCAAATTTAATAATTATTAACTTACAATATATCACTAATTAGGCATGGGGTGTTTTATCATACTTGTTGGCATTAAACTTAAACTAAAACCAAGTTGGATTTTCAAATGTTACCATGTATCTCTCATAGTAGTCACTTCACATAACCAATCCATACTGTACAGCAATGCCAGATGGACATTTTATCACAGTGAACAACTACAGAAGGGAGGCTTGGGTGGCTCAGTCAGTTAAGCATCTGCCTTTGGCTCAGGTCATGATCCTGGGGTCCTGGGATTGAGCCCCATATTGGGCTCCCTGCTTAGCCGGGAACCTGCTTCTCCCTCTCCCCCCGATTGTGCTCTCTCAAATAAATAAATAAAATCTTAAAAAAAAAAAAAAAAGAATGGTAGTAGTTTGTGGGTTTGTGGTAATATCACTTGGTCCTCCTGCCTCTGACCATTCCTGAAGTGGGGGAAGGTATTCTCTAAGTTGTCACCCTTACTGAATACACTCCCTGGTCAATTTCGACTATTGTCATGGCTTCACCTACCACCCCAATACCACAGACTCCCTGACATATGCCTCCTGCCGTAACCCATGTGAGCTCCTGAGAGGTATTCCTAAACAATGCACGCCTCCTGCGTATCTATCTTATTGGGACCCAATGCCCCAAGTTCAAAGCTGCACTTTTCATCTTTGTCCTAAAGCCTGCTCCTGCTCTTACAGTCTTGATTTTCAGAGAAAGGCATTGCCACAGATCACCTGCCTAAGGCAGAGCTGGAGAGGCCATCCTGGCCTCCTGCTTCTCCTTCACGTCCAGCAGACAGCCAAGACCTGCCAATTCTGCTGATGAGACCCCTTCCCTCCAGCCTTACTCAAGCAACCTTAGTTCAAGACCCCACCACTTCTCAACTCAAATGTTATAATACACTGTTCCCCCTGACTTTGGTTTTCCCCAGTTCAGAATATTCTCTACACCACTGACACACTACTCTGGGAATTGGAATAGGGGATTCGGTGAGTTAGTATATGAGGTAGATACCGTCTGGCAAGTTGTTGTTGGGAACGATACCATTTCCCCTCCCTTTCCTCCATCCTCTTTACATTCCTACCACTCTTTGACTTCAATCCCTTCAATGCTCCCCAACTCAGAAAGCCCAAACTTCCTAGCCCTCTATGTAACAGGCCTCCAGTCTCCAGCCATGGCCCATCTCTCCAGCCTCAGGTTCACCACACCTCCACGTACGCCCAGCACTCAGGGAGTGACTTGTAGTTCTGCAAATGTGTGAGCGGCCTTCCAACATGCTATCTGCGTGTTCAATTTCTCAGGTTAGGATGTGATTCCTTCCTTGTTCACCTGAACAAATAACTTGCCGTCCTCTAAGATTTAACACGAATAACTGCTATGAGCTGAATGCTAGTGTGTTGTCCCCTCCACTATATTGAAATCCCAGTCCCCGGAGGTGACAGTATTAGTAGGTGGGACCTTTTGGGGGTGATTAGGTCATAAAAGTAGAGCCCTCAAAAATGGGATTAGTGGGGGCACCTGGGTGGCTCAGTGGGTTAAGCCGCTGCCTTCTGCTCAGGTCATGATCTCAGGATCCTGGGATCGAGTCCTGCATCAGGCTCTCTGCTCAGCAGGGAGCCTGCTTCCCTCTCTCTCTCTACCTGCCTCTCCATCTACTTGTGATTTCTCTCTCTGTCAAATAAATAAATAAAATCTTTAAAAAAAATGGGATTAGTGCCCTCGTGAAAGAGATCCTGCAGAGTTTTTTCTCCCCTCTCCCCCATGGTATCCTTGTGGTAAGGATACAACAAGAAGTCCACGACCTGGAAGAAAACCACTCGCCCATACTTGCTGGCACCCTGATCTAGGATTTCCACTCCCCAGAACCATGAGAAATTAATCCTGCTGGTTTATAAGCTGCCCAGTCTGGTATTTTCTTATAGCAGCCGAACCCATGAAGATAATGGTATAACAGTCACGTAGGCTCCCGGGACCGCCCCCCACCGCAACGTGGAGGCCATTTAATTCCTCCTGTGCATCTCTGTGGCACTAATGACATCTCACTGTACCAACCAGACACTGACATATCTCATTTCTGGAGTTGGGGATTGTTGTTTGGTGGAATCTAAGAGCATCCCTGACTGTTCATTAGTATGCTTCCTTACTTAAAAATGTCAAGTATCTTCCGCATGTCATACTTTTGGGTATGCCGGTGATCCAATAAGGAATATTTTCCAGCCCCTGCCTCAGTGAGATCAGATTTTGAAAAAATAAATAGGTACAATGAAGACTACAGGATTGGTCTTGGGAGAGAAGAGTTATTTCCGCTTCTTGGTGTCCACATTCCTAAGAAATGAAAGAATGTGCTATTTATAAATTTCGGTTGAAAAGATTCAGAACACACAAATAAAGTACTTCCTAAAGAGATTAAGCTTTTTGATCTATGAAAGAGACGGTCAACACAGTGGAGAAAAACATCAAGAGTCTTCCACAGGATAAAAGGAATGGTGTCAGAGTTGCAGGCAAGACCACATCACAGAGAAAGGAAGTAGGCTTCTCCTAGGCAGGGTAACACACTAACAAACACAAGCCTAGACGCAGGCAATGATGTGGGATAGTGTCTGACAGAGCCAGTGGAGAGTTCAAAGGTTGAGACGAATTGGAAAACCCAGACTCCGGAGAAAGATTTGCAAACTTTTCTAAGGGCATCAAAGCATGGCCTTACTGTAACTCCTCTTCCATGACAACATCCCAAGAAGTTAACATTCATTTACTGAGCAAAGTTGTCTGTGCCTTCTCTCAGTCTCCTTCCTCTGGCCAAAAACCAACCAAACAAAACTTTGATGGCTATAGACTGAATGTCTGTGTCCGCCTAAAATTCATATATTAAAACCCAACTGCCAATGTCATGGTATTGGAAAGTGGGACTTTAGGGAGGTGATGAGGTTATAAGGGTACAGCCCTTGTGAATGGATTAGTGCCCCTGTGAAAAAGAGACCCCAGGAAGCTCCCTGGCCCATTCTGCCATGTGAGATTCAGTAAGAAGAAAGCCATCTATGAGCCAGGAAGGGAGCTCTCTCCAGACATGGAGTCTGTCTTGATCTTGGACTTCCCAGCCTCCAGAACTGTGAGGAATAAACGTCTGTTGTTTCAGCCACTTAATCTAGGATATTTTGTAGTAACCACCCAAATGAACTCTGAGAGCTTCTCTTTGTTTCTCCCTCTGATGCTCCTACAGTCTTCTGTACTCCCCCTTTTTTGCTCAAACAGTGATCGTGCTTGTAACCACTTGTTTTAACGTCCACTATTCCCACTATACTGTGCGCATCCTCAGAGCATAGACCATGTCCATCCATCTTGACAGCCGCACTGTGGGCACAGAGCCAGACACAGAGTAAATGCTCCACACATACTCGGAAGAAAGGAATAAAGGAATGCACCCACGAAAGAATGAACAAAAGAAAATACAAACACCCCAGAAAGCTGGGTGCCACTGGTCCCATTCTACGATGAGAATATCCCCACTCTGCAAAGTGAGCTGACCAGACCAAACTCACAGAGACTGCGAGCAGCAAAGGCACCTGTGAACCCAGAACTACTCAGACTCTCCCCACCGCACCGCCCCCCGCCCCACGCCATTGCTCTTGCCTCTTAATCCCACAGCTTCCCTTCGATTTCAGCGCAGTAAGAGAAAGCAGCGGGGAAAACTAAATGCTTGAGTGTTGCGTAGACTTAAGTGAGTCCCCAGGAAAAGGAAGACTAACTAACTGGCAAATGAGAGTTTAGATGCTGGTCCTAAAGAAAATAAATTAGACAACTCAGCAGCTATGATAGAGGAGCTATTCCAAATGAAAGGAATGGTATGTAAGAGGGTCATTTCAGGGGCTCCTGAAACTAGTTAAGATAGAAAATTAGATGTATTTCACACCTATGTTTTAAGCCAACCTGTAAACCCCAGTATGACAAAAGGAGCTATCCGTGACACTGTGGTGTGGATGGAAACAGAGAACAAAGCCTAACAAGCCCTCAAACCAAGACGCCGCTATGTATGGACTTTATGAACTTACGTCACCCACCAACTTTTGCTTTCCTGCTTCAATTCAGTCCGTGAAAACCAATTACACGTGGATGAAATGGAAACCAAGCAGTTTCTTAGAAGATGTAACACCCTCTTACATGCTGATAAATCAAACTTGGGTGGAGGCAAAGCAGCAAGGAAATTTCAAACTATTTCGGGCAGTGTGTTCACTTGGGTCTCTTCCCTGACTAACCCTTCCCACCCCAGATATTGGACTAATTGGAACTCGAGATTTCAAGCGTAAGTCTTAAGCTGTAATTTGTTACATCTGCTTTAAAATGTGACTGGAATCTCAAATGATTTAATTGTAACATTTGGGACTGGTGAACACTAGTGCGATTACAAATAACTACCAGAGAAATGCTAATAAATGTCACTTTGTTGGGAAAGGCAAAAGACAGGATCCAACTTTATGCAAGCAATTAAAGGTGCTTTTGTGACCATCAAATACACTGGCCTTCCAGATATTTTAATGGTCTTTCAACGAAACAAGAAACTCAAAGGATTCAGTACACCAGTCAGATCAATTACTTTCTCCATGATGGTCCTCCTCCAGGCTAATCCACATGTGTGGATATAAAATACAAATGACTTCTCCAGGGAGTTTGACTTGCATTTCAAGAATCTTCGCATTTTTCCAAAAATTGGTTTTCTCAAGTTTTTCCATTGAAAAAGCTCAAAATAAGTCTATAATTCCTTCACATTCAGCTACTGCTCTCTCATGTCCCACACTATCTTACTTTAAAACTGGTTTCCCCACAGGATGATGCACCATAGGCATTTATGCTTTCTATGTATATTCATTCCAGAAGAAACCAGTGATCTACCAATGGTACTCCGAGACTCCATCCAGGGAGGCACATACAAAGTCAAAATGGCCTAAAACTTCCTGAGAAATTGGTGTTCAATGGACACACTGAAAAAAGTGTTTTAAGTCAATGATTCTTTCTCTTTTAAGATTTTATTGATTGATTGAGTGATCGAGCGAGCAAGCAGAGAGAGAGAGGCAGAAGGAGAGGGAGAGCGAGAGAATCCTTAAGAAGACTCCCTGATAAGCGCAGAGTCCAGATGTGGGGCTTGGTCCCATGACCCTGACATGAGGTGAGCCAAAATTAAGAGTTGGACGCTTAGTGGACTGACCCACCCAGGCGCTCCAGGCCAAGATTCTTAAGTATACTGGCCATTTAAATATGCCTAAAATACAAATTTCCACTAATGTCAATAATGATGGGTCACTATTAAAAACATAGAGAATCCATGCTCCTGGGGACAATGGGAAGAAGACGCAGTAGAGAAACAGAAGCCCATGTGATCTGAATCCCCAGATAATTCTAATGTACACTCCCTTCTCTGTAGACAAGCAGAAAATCCTAGCACTAGGCCTTGTAGCTTTCCTTCACTTCAGATAAATTTCCAGAGATCTCATTTTGGTCTCAGAGGCCAGTCTGTTTAGTTTTCATGGCAACAAAATCCAGTGGCCAAGAAAAATCCAACTAACTTGTAGAAAAGACAACAAAGGAGGGCAAAAGTATGTCCCGTAAGTAGCTGGGATTCTTCTTCTTACACTGAACCAACCTCAAGGGGGTGCAAAAAGAGGAGTAAACTGGTGAGGAAAAAGAATCTACCACGGATACGATGTTAAAATACTCGTCACCCTGGAGTCTTCTTGGTGCTTAAACTAGGGAATTTTAGACACAATGTTATCCCCGTGAAGTCTGCCCAGATCAGAACAATTAAAGCAGAGGACTGAACAGAACTCAAAACAATTAATTCATATTTTTAGGATTCTTCAGTCTGATGAATATCTAAAGTCTTTTAATACCAGAGCCCATCCATCAGGATCTAGAGGCAGGGATCAAATGATAAAGTAGGTCACCTGGGGAAAATCTCTCCTTTTCATCCCCCGTTTGGACTTCACTGAAGTCTACAGCTAGGGCAGGGATTCCTAAAAGAAAGAAGAATGTGACACTAGACTCTTCTGATTTTAATTTTCAAGTAACGAAGACCTGCCAAATTCCCATCACAATGAATCATCTTACTGATACAAGAATGGAAATGTTTCGTATGTATGAGAACGGATCATGCCTACAGCCAACTTCGTGGCTCCCAAGCCTTTACGTCACCTTGCCCATTAACTGTCTGTCTAGCAAAAACAATGAAGCTTAGTATGCTTGTGTAGAAAATGGCTAACACAGCAAGACTGAGGCTGCTATCTCAAGAAGGGCCTGCTTGTAAAGTTGGCCCTTGGCTAGTATTTGGAAAGTGTTCTCGCCTTTCTCTAACTGATAAGCGTGGTTTCCTGTGCCTACATTGTTTGCTGTACGATGGTTTACTCCAAATGCTGGGCTTTCCTTCTTGGGTCTGAAATTTTGGTACTTGCTAGGCAGAGAACGTCTATATGACCACGTGACCAGTCCCTGACCTTGGGTGCTAAATCTTTCAGACACGTTGTTGCATTTCTGCTTCTGGGAGTGGGGTATACTGTGTGTGACCCCCTCTCCCACATGGGAGGGAGAGAGCATAAGGAAGCTACATGAATTCCTACAGACCTCACCTGGGCTTTTTTCTTTTTCCTCCCTTATCACCCAAAAGTATACCCTTAGTTACTATATCACTGTAATAAATCTTAGCCATGGGTACAACTATATGCTGAGTTCTTCTAGTGATCTCCAAACACAGCAGTGACATTAGGGACCGCCAGTGAAACTATGAAGTGACTTCCCAGTCTGGGACTTTCCAATTGGGATTTCCCAATCACACGGTTTCTCCCATCACAGGGGCGCATTCATTGGCAGGCTTCATATTCTGTCTCTTGAAGCTTGTCCTCATTCACACCTAAAATGTATTACTGAAGAAGAGTCACTGTAGACCTCTGGGTCTAAGGTCTTAGGTCTTAGACCTCGATATAAGGTCTTCCTTCAAACAAGCAACCTTCTGAAGACAATATCCTCCAGTTGATTGACTAATCCAAGGAATTAATTCTGCTAGTGGACATGTAAGGTCAGGTATAAACATGTTAGCTTAATAAGTGATTAGTAAAAAGTATTTTGTCTATTTTCTTGGTTTCTAAATATTTTTTATAAGTCATCTCTCTACCCAGGGATGGGGCCTGAACTCAAGTCCCTGAGATCAAGAGTCGCGTGCCCTACCAACCGAACCAGCCGGGCACCCCTAATAGAAAGTACTTTGGAATGACACAAACTTTGCAGTGCCCCAGCTCAGACAGTTCCCGGATCTGCAAATAACGTGGTTGGCCTCGCACAAGAAGAAGATTTAAGAGAAATAGCCCTAGGAAGAGAAAAGCTGCTGGTCTCCGAGCCTCTGGGGATGGATTCTTCTTTTTCAGTGTGAGGACCAGGAAGAAAAAGTTAACGAGCAATTCTAAAACTAAAACACTCAAATTTCAATCAGGATGTAGATGTTGCAATTATGTGGTGATGGCTGATAGGCGAGAAAACAATAAATATTCTCCCTGGTTGCTGGTTTTTCTTGCTGAGTCATACATTTTAAACACTGCCTCAGAACAGGGACAGTTACGTTGAGTTGTGGGTAGAGAGGAGCCATGGAGAGGCTAACCTAGGCTGCATGCTCAGTGAGGGGCCAAATCGCTCAAACCACCTTTATTTTTGAGCAGAGCAATTCAAAACACAAAGGGCAAAACGTACATCAGTCACTTTACCAACAGACTTTCAATGTATGGGAACTTCAAAATCAATTCACGAATTATTAAATATCTTAAATATCTTGCCTTTTACCTTCAAAATACAGAATCTTTTACACCGACAATCAGAATAGACTAGGGGAAATTCTTCAAAGAAAAATTGGATTTAAATGGTATCTGAAAGAAATACGGAAGGAAGTCTCAAGGTAAACATGAAGAATTTGCCACCGAAATTTGCAATCGAAACAAGGCGCTTCTGCACTTCCCTGGGACAAACGTCAACTTTTATTATATCATTATGTTATGCATGGTGGTCGTCAGGGATGGGAGGAACACCGGTGGTCCAGGTAAAGCGAGCCAAGCCAACAGAGAACCACCATCTAGAAATGAAGAGGCTCTCTTTGCAACTTTTTATACTTCTCAGATTATCCTCAATCAATATCCTGATTTAGGATAAAGGTCAGCAGGATGTTACTAACCCTTTATTCTTGACTATGTTATGTTCTATAGTAAGAGCTCTGGGTGTGTTCAATGCAATGCAACCCAATATTATATAAAAACCCAAAATAATAGGTCTTAATTTAAAGTAATAATAGCATTTCAGGAAACAAAATTATTAGCAAGTTGGAGTTGACCTGACTTAAGGACTCAACAAAAAGAAGGCCATGAGAGCGACAAAATGCTACTGTACAATTTACTCCATGCATCTAATTTATGTCACTGCCGCCACGGGTGACGTAGATGTTTTCCCAAGTGCTAAAGTGCTAAAGAACATGTCTTCTGTCTTGACATCCCTGACTCCTAACTTTCCCCTGGTGCGGCTGTCCTAGGGTGACCACGTTCTTCTGAACCCAGACTCTCTCTCAACCTCTTTTCTTCTCTCCTCTCGGGCTCCTTTGTTTTGCCTCTCTCCAAAGTGTTTCATTGAGCCCCCATTAAGAAAAGAGAAAATGCTGGGCTGACTTCTAAGAACCACCAAGCTGCTGTCAGTCTGGCAGACGAATGAGGAATCATGGGAAAGATGGGCTGCATCTCAACAAACTGTGAAATTTTTGAGCAACAGATGAAAAGGTTTCTGCATTCTGTTTGAATTCCCTCCATACAAAAAACATGTGTGCATCATGACAATCCTCTTTTGCTGAAGTTTCTTCTTCAAAAATAAGCACTGAATGCTACAGCTTCCGGAGAGCCTTATGAATCTCGACCCTGAATGCAAGGCCCACTTTCACTGCCAAGCAGTATCTCTGGCACAGAAGCAAGGAACTCGCCCAACTCACACATGTACAAATAATGCGGCTGCAGGCAGAGGCGCACTGTGGCTCAGCAGGTTGAAAACACACTCACTAGCGACTCACTGGCATTGAGAAGATTAACACTGACTGAACCAGTGAGGGAATCCACGCTTAAATTAGCCTGGGTACAATATTTTGAATTTAAAAACTGGAATATTTCTTCATTTACAACAGGCTTTATGGTAATACGTAACCAGCGAAAACAACTGAAGCTCTCTATAGAACTTGGAACCGGCAATTATCGTCACCGAAAAAGAAGAGCTTTAGTATGTTTAAAATCAAAGTATGGAAAATCAACCCACGTAGGATTTTTCTAGATAGAGTAAAAAGCTAAAGAAAAAAAATTTAAAATAAATAAAGGCTGTGAGTTGGAACGGCCACTTCGAAAACACCAAGGCAACATGTAACGGGAGAAACATCTCCTTAGTATTTGTTACCTTACCATGAATTGCAGAGCAATCGTATGCCTTTAGGAAGGCTGAGATAATGATTTTAAAATAGCTTTTCCCACCCTAGTATAACAGTTAGAAATGTCCTATTAGCATAATTGGAAAATGCAGAACAGTAAGAAATAAATATACTCATTCAACAAACATTTATTGAGGGGATACCCTCTGGCAGGCACTAGACACAAAATATACAATGGTGAAAAAGACCACCAGGAGTTCTCAGAAAACCTCCATTCTAGAGGGAGAGACAATCAGAAATCAAGTAAACAGATCAATAAGACAACTGTGTACTGTGATAAGCACCTTAAAGTTACTAGCTGCCCCCCACCCAAATCCTAAAAAACAACAGCTAAAAATTAACAGGAAGCAATGGTTCTAAAACAAACCACAATGAATATTTTGGTCTATTTTATCACAGTCCTTTTAAAATATTGAAGTGCTTGTTTTCATAGTTGTAATCCTATGTCACTTTATATACAGTATCTTTCATGTAAAGTTCTCTCCCGAACATTTTCTATATTGTAATCCATTGCGAATGAACAGAAGTATAATAACCATTTTCACTGTTAAATATGCTAACACTTACAGAATACGGTGTATAAGACACTTCCTCTGTCAGCTCATTCAATCCTCATAACAAGCCCACAAGACAGGTACTTCTATTATTCTCATCTTATACATTAAAAAAAAAAACCCTAGAAAGTTTAACTTATTGAAGATTATATAGTTAATTTAAAGCATAGCTAAGATTCAGATGCGGTGGTTGGACTTGCACGGAAGCTCCTGTCATAAAACCGCACGGTTACTGCCTTAATGGTTGCATAATATTCCATCACTCTGATTTGGTACTTGCTACACGAACTTTTCATGGGACAAAAATGAAAACAACCAAGACAGAACATATGGAGTGACAAGGAAGCAACAAACACATTTTATTTAAAAAGCAGAGAAGCAGAAAAAAAGCTTCCTTTGCAATTTCTAAATAAAATGGTTCTAGGGAGAAGAGGAAAAATGAGCTTTCATAAATTATCCCCTTGGCAAATTTCTAAACATATCTAATCCAGAAGTGATTATGTAGTTAGAATAACTTTTTTTTTTTAAAGTAAAGGAACAAATGCTTATTATGTACTATTTTCACCATCAAAGCATCAGCTAGAACCTTCCAAACGTTTGGGATCACAGGCAATAAGCAGCCAAGAACTCAGCCACCAGATGTGTCCAGGCGTAGCTGCGTTTGCAATGTGTTGGCCTCAGCGAACAGAAAGGGTACATGGAATCTTCCGAGGGCCTTGACGCAATCTCACAAACATGCTGGACCCCAGTCACCCATCAGGACTGGTCTTACTTGCTGGAGGTTCTTTGTGTAGAAGGGATTCCCGTACCCAAGCCAAACCAGTGGGGGAACAACATCAGACCATTTGTAATACTAAAGATAAAGAACATAACTCCCCAGAATTCTAGTTCACCTGGGCCTCCTCATCTCACTTTTCAATGCCTTTGGGTGTGTGTTTTATTCAGTACTCCCCAGCCCTACACCGCAGTGTCACTATCATCAATGAGATTTGAGTTCACTGAGTCAAGGCCATGCACTTCCAACATTTCCTACTCCCCTAGAAAGTCTTTTTATTAAGTCTCAGGTAAAGATTAAAATGTAACAAAGAGTTAAGAGCTTTGTGCTTTGAAATCAGACTGTCCTGGATTCAAATTCTGACCCCATCAGTCACGTCTGTTCTACAAACCTGGAGTGGGGGCAGATAGTTTATGACTTCCTGTATCTCAGTAATCTTCTACAGTGCTTCATACATAGAAGGTGTTTGATAAACAGCTTCCTATTATATTTCTGCATATCTACATTTTCTGTGTATATTTAACAAGATCTAATTCTCTTCTCCATTTTTTTTCCCCTCTAGGAAATATGCACCTGGCAGATGTTTAACAGCTACATATCAGCAGTGAATGAAATGATGTTGGTATATAATTTGGTTGTAAAGTTTATAAAGTGCTTGGAGCTGACAGAAATAGTGCAAATGAAGACTGTAAATGGACATAAAACATGAAATATCTCTCACGAACCCTAGCTTTTCTCCCTAGATTTATCTCTCCCAAACTAGGGATTCCTGTTTGTTGTTTTTTCGCCCCCTTCCCCTAAAAGGAAGACACACTGTACTCATTTGTAGCAGGCAGCACCAGGATGGGTCTGATTCATTTAGGACTTCCAGCACCAGGGCACAAAAATGTCAAATTAGCTCCAAACCAAAGAGGAGGCTAATTCACTCCCGAAGCCCAATAAATGGGCGGTAATCCCTGTCAATTACAGCCACAAAGAACGGGGTCCAAAGTACAGTCCCCACTGGCAGGCATGAGATTTTTAATTATTTCATGGTTTTCTGGTTTTTCTGTTTTTGTTTTTTTCTTTTTTTAAAGGATGACATCTACTTTCCAAAAGGATCCCCTTTCTGGAAAAAAATCCATCCACTCTCTTCCTCTGGAGCTTTGATTCATGACATGTCACAGCGCTCCCGAGTGGGCTGCTGCCAGGGGTGTGAACGCCAATGGCCCGGGACAGGTAGTGACAACGGCGCAGCTGCAGATGAGGACACTGAAATCAAGGCCTATTCTTCCCATGCCATCATGCAAAGCCCCTTTGACTGCTCTGAAACAAATACAGCTTAATTTTATTTCCTGCCTGGCTTTGTCGAATGCTGACATGTCCTCAGTCAAACACGACCCAGTCCTTCAATCAGGCCCTATTTTTCTGGAGATGGGAAAACAAGAGGAAGCTAAAGTAATTATTGAAAACTCATAAGCAGCAGCTTTAGCCTAATTACCTTGACTTTCCTTTTTAATTTTTCCATCGATTGTCTCTTGTTAATATCCAAGTATTGACGGAGCTGGTGGAGCCTGGTGCCCCTATGATAAGAACAGATGCCGCTGGGAAGTGAAATGTAATTAGGAGACCCGATGTTCTGCCCTTCATTTTTCAGAAGCACACTTGTACAGCCCAGACTTTGGTTTGAGACCCTCTTAAGAATCACCAGCGGCAACACACAGCAAGAATCTTTGTTAAAGGCCTTTGCTGTCTGGGGTGCCTTGGCCACCAGGGGGCAGCCGGGGAAAAAGAAAAACAACCCCTTTCCCTTTGTTCCTCTTTTGATGTTAAAATATGTTTCCCCTGTTTTCAGCACACATTCTGTTAGAACTCCCAGGTCAACAACTCCAGGGGGGATGAACAACTCAGGAATGAAGGTGACATCCTTTTGAGCGGCACGTGTTGCCTTTTTAAATGCTGTTGTATTTAAAGTTTCAACTGGAAAATAACTAAGCAATACTGGGTGAGTGGCCCTGAATACTAATGTATCATTGACAGATGCTTTTAATAGCTCCTGATTCCTTTGTCTGGGAGAACAGTGAAGTTTTTTTGCTGTAAAATATAAAACTCATTTGAAAAATAATTATTTCTAAGGGACTTCCAACTTTTCAATTTCTCATGTATCTACATTTTCTAGAATGCTAATAATATGTTGTAGGCTGAGATTCCTGAATTGCTATCAAGGTGCACCTCACTATAAGCAGACACAATTTAGTACCGTTCTGTGTAAATCAGTTTTCTAGGAGCCAAGAAAACCTTGGCAAACCTGGGTGTCACGTTGCCTTCTGTTTTATATTTTAAAGCAACTCGGAGAGAAAATCAAGCAGGAGCAGTTACCGAGGCTGAAAGTAATCACAAAAACCGGAAAGGAGGAATTCTCAAAGAATAAGCCCTGGTTGCAAATTCTATTACATAATCCAGAAAGAAAGAAGCATTCTTAAGGACTGGTAATAGTCATAGAAACCAAGTTGGTGGTGTAAAACCCAAGAAGCATGGGGGATAGCGACGGGAGAAGGAAGCCAACGGGTATGAAGGGGGAAAAATGAACGCAAGAATCGTTAGACTACAGAGGAGCTTTAAGACTCATATTCGGCAGAAATGGTGCGCTGGGCAACAGGAGCAGAAGTAGCAGAAACGGTTTAGAACCTATAAAATGTATTCTGATGGCAACAAAGGTACATCAGCTATAAAATGACAAGTCCGCAGACTTTGGGGGGCAGTTAGTGAGAGAGCAAATGGATTTCTGTTAAAACAGCTTCACCAGTCCCTGAGGGCAACACTGTAATCAGCTAGGGACAGACATAAACAGATCATCAATCTAGATCAGCAAATGGCTAACACCTCATCGGAAGGTACTGAGAAACAGTCACACTCTAATCTAGACAATAGTGCATAACCATAACAGGAGATAATCTGTGTTTAAGAAGACAAAGGTGGGAAGGGAGATAGAGACGCTTGCTGGGAGGCAACCATAAGAGACTAAGGGAAAGGGAGACCAAAAAAAAAAAAAAAAAGAAAGAAAGAAAAACACAGGGTAATCTTTCAGAAATTGAACTATAGCTCTTACTGACCTCCTAGACATGGTAAAACAGAAAAAACAAAAAACAAAAAAACACCCCAAAACCCAAGGATGTGTTGCCCCGGGACTTGAAGTGAAATCCTAGCTCCGCTATTTACAATGGATGGGACTGTTTCAACCGGGATGATTTCAGCTACAAATAATAGGAAACGGACTAAAGGTCATAAATAGTTTCATTCTAAGAAACAGGAACCACTTCAGTTACTTTAAGCAGGAAGAGATTTAACGTAAGAAATTTGGTGCTTACGGTGGTGTCATGTTAAGAGCTGGGGGAGCTGGGTTGAAGCCACATTTCCAGGAATGATTCCAAAATAATACTGAGGAACTGATTCACCGGAGAACTGGGACACCTGTCGCTCTCAGGAAAGTCAGGGATTAGGCTACAATGACCTCTGGGTAGTTTCGAAACTAGTCAGTGACTTTTAATATTGTTGCAAAAATGCCAACACCTCCACACTTGCTTCCAGAAAACAGCCAGACCATAAGAACACAGCTTTTACCTCAGTTCCCCCTTACAAATGTCACGTGACTCCTTGTAGGAAGAACCCACTTAATCACCTAAGTTCTGCCACAAGGGACACCAGAATATATAGTCATGGAAGGCAATGAGTTTGGAATAATTTCTGAGTGCCAAATCACCAGATGCACAAGCAGCTTAAACAACAGTGACAGACACTAGCATTCATGACAAGAATTCCTGAGACGAGGCAGTTTAAGAACTGATTAATTCAGAGACACTGCAATTTCAGGACTCAGGGTCTTGCCATTTTTCTGTTCTCTGAACATCAGAAGCTTGTCCCTTTTTGTTTGCAAAATGGCTGCCATGGTTCCAGGTAACTCATGTACCTTTGACCTTGTTGACAGAAACAAACAGGCCTATTTCTTTGTATTATCCTTCAGTCAGAGAAAACCTTACCTCAAATGCCTCAGTAGACCTTCTCCAGATTGCTGACCAGAACTCTATTGTTTGTATGCGGCCTAGACCATCACTGGCAAAAGAAATAGAATTGGCATGACTGGTCTAGACAAATCATGTTGCACCCTGAGAGCAGGAGAAAGGACCCTTCCCTGAGCACATTGCCTTGCGGAGAGTGTCACCAGAGGGGCACCTGGATGGCTCAGTGGGTTAAGCCTCTGCCTTCAGCTCCGGACATGGTCCTGGGATCGAGCCCTGCCTCCGGCTCTCTGCTCAGCGGGGAGCCTGCTTCCTCCCCCCCCCCCTCTCTGTCTGCCTCTCTGCCTACTTGTGATCTCTCTCTGTAAAATAAATAAATAAAATCCTTAAAAAAAAAGAGAGAGAGAGAGAGTCATCAGAACAAATTTAGTATTTGATAGCTAGGAATATGAGGGGGTGGGAACGGGGTGGCAGGCGATCAACAGGTTAAGCAAGTTGCTTGATACCCACTCTCAGTGTCTGACCCTCCTCAGTTCTCACATGAGGACGCTAGGATCTCCCCACTCAGCCAAGAAGGGCATCTCACCATGGTAACCCATGTCTATGATCTCACAGCACCACCATTCCTGGAAGATCATGTAAAGTGAGACACAAAGAACCCCCGTGGACAGTGTGAGCGATCATCATTATGACTGCTGGAGGAGTGAGGAAGGAGACTTCCGTCCTCACAAAGTACCACCCTTACCAAACAGGGTTAATTGACAGGGCAAATAATTGCCTTGAGGAAAAGCAATTTGCTGAGATGTGTGTTTCTGAAGCATTTTATAATGTCATTATGGACAAAAGGCTAGAATCTATCCGAAGAAAGATGACCAGTAAACCATGAAGCTTCCCAACAGTTGGAATGTCTCCACAGAACTTCTTTGTTGTTTTTAACAGAGACTATCTTGAGCACTGTCACTATGTTGATGAAGCAACTGCATTTCTGATGCATGTTAACCACTACTGCAGCATGTAATAATGGACAGGCATTACTATTAGCGCACATGCTAATATCCATGTACGATCTCAAATAGAAAATGCGCAGATAATTGCAAATTTCATAGTCCTTGGTTTTCGAAATGTCTTGAGCTTACCTGTTGCTTTCAGGGTATAAGCTAATGCATATCAATTCCTCCTGCCAAGTTCAAACTTTTTTTTGTACACTCAGTTGAATTTCATTTCATATAGGTATGTGAAGGTAGCAAGCAGGACTATTAATATGCCCGTAGTTCTTTCTGCTTGCCAAAGTTAATTCACTGAATCAAATTACATTATAATATAAAATATTATTATTGACTTGATCTCATAAACTGATGTTGAAACTTTTCAAAGGAATCTCCCCTAATATTCTCATTTATTTACTCTACTTCGCTACATTGGAATCCTACACCTTCAAATATATTGAGTCATTATGTAAGACTCTCAGCTCCAAGGTAACATTAATGATGCAGTTACAAAATGGCTATCCCTGGCATTTTGTCATCCAGATATTATGAAAAGACTTGGAAAAGCTTTGACTTCTAGAATAGTACCCTTTTAAAATGATAAAGAAGTTATACAGAAGGCTAATTTGTTATTACGGTGATTTGCACTTGGCCAAGCTAAACTCCATTTCCTTGAACTCTCTTCCCTGGGTGTTTCCAGTTAGGATGGGCTACACAAAAGACATTCTTGCTTGAGATGGGAAGGACGGAAGTGAACCAGGAACGACTGTGTTCTGCAGATCCTGAGAGGTTGGGATCTTAATGTTGTTGCTAGTTTAAATCCTTGGTCTGGGGCTGCTCACTTCTCCTGATTCTCCTGGAGCTTCTTGGACTCCTGTGCCAGGTATGTTTTAGCTCAGTGGTGAAGGGACCAACACTTCCTGCCAGACACTCACATCATCAGGGTTGGAGACAAGGAGAAGTGATGCGAATTCCAACCCATCTCTGCGGGCTCCGGCTCGTGCTTGCTCTTCCTCACTTGCTATCCCACCCCCAGGTGCTACATGAGCTGTGAAGAAACTGTTTAACCAGAGTCCATGATTGCGTAAGGCCAAGTCCCTGTAACAAATTTTCTATTATGTGTTTTTATATTATATATGTACAAACCTGCACATTTCTGCTTTTCTAATTGAACAACAGTTTTTTAAAAAAGACTTATTTATCTGAGAGAAAGAGTGCAGTGTGTGTGTATGCACGCGCTCGTGTGGGTGTGTGTGTGTGTGTGTGTGTAGGGTGTGCAGAGGGAGAGAGAGAATCCCAAGTAGAACTCCTTGATGAGCGCACAGAGCCCAAAGCACAGGGCGTGATCCCATGACCCGAAGATCGTGACCTGAGCCAAAATCAAGAATCAGACACTGAACCAACTAAACCACCCAGGTGCCCCTAAACACCAGTCTTGAATATCATAACTAATTTGACAAAATATCATTCCGTGGCATACTGTTTATAAAAATCTTTATTTTGAAGACAAATGACCAAAAACTAAGTTTTTAAAGTTCCTACAACCTAGTAACTGACAGATGCATAAATCGTCTGTGGATGGATAGCCTTCTGAAAGAGGCAAGAAAGATTCCTACACGTTTAAGTGAGATTTCCATTTGAAAAGATTCAAAACTAAGTTTTAGCATTAAAAGCCAAACTTCAATTATCTGCTAAATTCTGCTTTCAAAACTTCTTATTCTCTTATCATTCTATACAATTTTGCCATTGCTGTAGTTGAATTTTTGACTTTTAAAAACACATATATTAGAGAAAATTATAAAATGAAAGTAACAAAGAGAATGTCCAATATACAGATCTCTGTATGAGGGGAGGGTAATTGTTGGATCTGTTGGTCAGAAGGGTTCTAAAGAATATTAAACATTATTATGGTAAACGTGCACATATATGGTACTGCAATGTGAATATATCGAAAGTGGGGCGCCTGGGTGGCTCAGCCAATTAAGCGTCTGACTCTTGATTTCGACTCAGGTCATTCTCTCAGGGTCATGAGACTGAACCCCACAATGGGCTCTACGCTCAGCAAGGAGTCTATTTGGGTATTGTCTCCCTCTCCGTCTGCCTAGCTCACTCGCTCTCTTTCTCTCAGATAAGTAAATCTTTAAAAAGATTTTGCCTTATGAGTTTTAGATGTAACATTTTACCTCAACATACAGGGAAGACTCTATGAGCACTTCTCTTACACTAATGAGGGAACTAAGACAAGAGAGAAAAAACTTTCCCGGGATCACCTAAATAGGAAAGTAGCAGGACATGGCACTGTGCCCATTCTTGTATTCCTACTCCTATGCTACAACTTTTAAAATTCATACAAAATGTTTAGAAATTGAGATACTGCTTTTAATACTCAATTACTCAACATACAATGTTTCTGTCTTATCTCAGCGGCCCACTCATATTCCCTAACGAAACCATCTAGGTATAACCAGTTTTCTCTGATCAGAGGGTAAGCTTCCTGAGGCCAAGTCCGTAACTTCTTCATGACACTTCCAGATACTTCCAAGTAATGTGCATACAGTCATGGTTTTTGTGAATCAACACTTTGTGGGATTTAAGCATCTGGGATAAGCCTCTTAATGCCGCAAACCACATCTTCTAATTCGAATTCTTCATGAACAGCAGTACTCAATAAAGCCCTATTAATTTTAATAGTCAGCTGCCTTTTTAATCTGACAACACAAAGCTGAAAACAGATAGAGACCCAGATTTTTTTTCACTGAAAAGATCTAAAAAAATGATAATGTAGACCCATTCACCAAATGGCTTAACTCTACAACAAAGGGTGGGGGGGTTTCTCCTGAAACTTAAAGGTCATTTCAGAACAAATCTGAGGAAGTATTACACACAGGGGTGCCTGGGGGCCCAGTCCATTAAGCATCCGACTCTTGATCTCAGGGTCATGAGTTCAAGCCCTGCATTGGGCTCCACACTGGGCATGGAACCTACTTAAACAAAACAACAAAAAGTATTATAAACATTGGGTAGAAGATGTATAGAACTTGTTGTTATTCAAGAAGCAATGCAGTGGTGTCTGGGTGGCTCAGTGGGTTAAAGTCTCTGCCTTCAGCTCAAGTCATGATCTCAGGGTCCTGGGATTGAGCCCCACATAGGGCTCTCCGCTCAGCAGGGAGCCTGCCTTCCCCTTCTCTCTCTGCCTGCCTCTCTGCCTACTTGTGATTTCTGTCTGTCAAATAAATAAAAATTTAAAAAAAATCTTAAGAAAAGGCAATGCAGATTCAAAATAATAAGGACTGTAAAAGAGTTTTGATAAATTAAATGTACACACTCATTGTGAAAAAGGTTAGGTAGGCTGATGTCATGAAGTTCAATGTTGTTGTTTCACAAGATGTCTTTTGTTCCCGTTAGAAAAAGCAGAGTTCTACACTATGGTGGGTATTCTTAAAAGGCTGTAGAGGGAGGAATCTCCGGTTTCAGGCCAATACACATAATTTGCATTTATATTACACTTTATAGTTTAGATCGCACTTTTGGATCTCAGGTTTTGTTTTAGTCTCCCTTTGGTCCAGGTAGTTTCATTCTCTTCCACAGCTATAAACTTTCTAAGCAAGCAATCTGTTTTATTAAAAGTTCTATATATATGAAGGAAAACTAGAGGAAATTCATGTCAGTTGCTGGGGAAGAATTAAAATGGAGTGGAAGTAACAACACAACTTGGAGTTGGAAGGGAGCTTAGACACACGGGGGGATATGGTACCCCATCCGCAGCATCCCTGGACATGTCAGTAACATCATCCTCAAATTGGAAGAAGCTAATAGTTGAGACAATTTCTAATAATTACGATTTGCAAAAAGACTTCATACTGAATCACTATGACGTATACCTGAAACTAATAGGTTACTATATGTCAATTATCCTTCAAAAAAAGAGATAACTTCTTAATTAAAAAAAAAAAGAAAGAATTTAAGTCATGTTCTTTGAAAATGATGTTCTCAAAACACCAAAAATACATTTCCAAAATTATCTATGCAAACAGGTCATGATGCCTGGAACAGCTCAGCGTTTGCAGACATGCAGAGTCTGCTAGTTAATCTCCAAAGAAGGCTTTGTGGCAGGAAGCTCAAATAGCAAGAAGTTATCAGTTTGTCATTCCATTATGCACACCTTCAAGTATAAAACTCATTCTGCTAAAAGAATTTTTTGTCTTTTAAAATGTTACACTAAGCACTGTGCTGCTTCCCGGCAATGCTAACCACAAAGGTAATGATGCTGTACATTTAATTTTTCCAGCCTTCATGTGTCTGCCAGCATTATAAATGAGTCATTAACAGTCTCAAATAGATTGACATTGTTGTTTGCTACTGCTGAGAAATCTCATTTCTTTCAAGACAGCAGGAGACAATTTGGGTTTAATAATTGAGGGGCACCAGAAAGCATGCCAAGTTAAAAGAATCTAAAAGGATATTGTTTCAACTTTCTAAGATATTTATTTTGTCACTGAACTCAAAAGCTAAATGGTGTATTTCATGAAAAGGTCGAGGAAGGGAAGACAGGCTCTAGCCCACAGGAAACATGGGAGTTGTCTCTGATGAGAAAGTGAAAAACTTATATAAGGTAATTATATAAGGGAAGGGAAGAGCAATTTGCTAGACAGGTCCCAGGATGTCTCGTGCATCACCATCAGCCACAAGCAGCCTCCTATATGTACAGATAGTCTTGTTAAATGACATCCAAGGACCCAGAAATCTGAAGCTACTTAGCTCCACACTAACTTTGGAAATCAAATAGCATGAGAAGGATCTGCACAGCCTAGAACTTCTATGGCAAAAACCTTTCTTCCTAAGGGATTCAGAAAAAAAAAAAAATCAGAATCTTCATAAGGTAGGACATTTATACAAGATAAGGAATGTCAGAGAAGGGATGCCTGGGTGGCTCAGTCAGTTAAGCCTCTGCCTTCAGCTCAGGTCATGATCCCAGAGACCTGGGATGGAGTCCCACATCAGGCTTCTTCCTCAACGGGGAGCCGGCTTCTCTCTCTGCCTCTGCCTGCCATTCTGCCTACATGTGCGTGTGCGTGCTCTCTCTCTTGTGACAAATAAATAAAAAAAAAACTTAAAAAAATAAAAGGAACATCAGAGAAAAAAAAGTTTAGAGATGAGAAAACAGGTCACAACCCAGCTTAGTTGGACCACAGATTCTTGTGGAAGAGTAAGGGGGACGGATGAAATACGTTGGCAGGGACCCATTATCAAGGACTTTCACAGAATGATCACTGTATTCAATTCCAGTCAACAAGGAGCCATAGAAGGTTTGAAAGGGTAGAGAAAATAATGCAACTATGACTGAAAAGTAACGTGCCAGCACTGTTACAGACCAGCAAGTGGGCTACTGTCATTGTGCCCACGCAGCCAGAAGAAGATTAATGACTGTGGAAGGATGAGAACAGCAAACTAAGGAATGATTCCCAAAATGGGATCTAGAGGACTTAAATAATAACTGGCAGTGACTAACAGGAAGATAAAATTGAAGATAAATAGGATGTTTATGACACGAGTGGCTGAAAAAAAAAAAAAAACAGAAGCTAGAAAAAAAAAATTCCAGGAAGATAAGAAGTTCTTCTTTGGACATGAGGACCGATGGTAAATGAAGGTAAACAGAGATGTCCAGAAGGCAGATTATCGTGTGGATTCCGGGTTTGGGGACAGAGTACAGGGTGGTGCTGCATAAGTATAAAGGTAAGGCAAGGAAATAAGATCACTGATCTAGATACTATCAAATAAAAGACACACCTAAGCTAATAGTTTGGGCCTAAGCAGTATTTTAGGAATAGGAAAAAGGAAGAAGAGACAAAAGAGGACAGAGGACATGAGAGTCAGAAAGGCAGGAGACCAATACAGTGTTAACTGTTCCAACCATGAACTCATGAGCTTGAGGAAAAGGTTTTCACCTGTTGTGAAAGAACCAATAACAAGTCAAGGAGAATACATATTAAGGAGAAAACCTATTGGGTTTAACAATTAGGATGTTATTACCATCATCATTAGGACCAGTGGTTCTCAACCCCGCCAGCACATCGTGATCTTCTGAGAAGATCTTTTTATCAAATTATCAGTGGAGACCCTCATCACTGACCAATTAAATCAGAATTTATCCAGGTGGTGCCCAGGCATATGAAGTTTTGAAAAGCTGCCCTGATGGTAACAGAACGCAGGGAGGGTTGAAAACCACTGTTCTAGACGGAATGATGGCAGCGACAATACAAATAAAGAAAAAGAAAGAAGAGGTGGAAGAAGAAGAAAGTTCACAGGTGGTAGAGAAGAAGAACACAGTCCACGCTGTGGATACACTTGGTATAAAAAAGAGATCAGTGTCTTGAGAAGACCTCGGGTCAGCAGGAGGTTTATGCAGGATAAGGAATGGGCACGTCTGTAGGCAGAAAGAAATGAGGAGGTGTCAAGAAATGTAAGTATCCTCTGGGAATGAAGAGAGGGCGGAGGGCGGGTAAGGATTAACAGAACAAGAGTCTGGAAAAGCTGGGAGGAAATAATCAAAAGCACAAATGAGGAGATGACCTTGACATGGCTGGAGAGGACTTACTCCTCAGGAGAAGGAATACAGGAAGAGAAGAGAAAAGTTGAGGTAGAGTCTAGCAGGGGTACGGTAAGGGAATCCTCTTTAGACGATCTCAATAGGCCAATAAATAAATGAAGATTTGAGTATTCAAGAAATGGAGAAGGATCGCACATCTGAAAAGGCAGAGAACCTAGGATCCCATTTAACTGAGGCAGGGGAACGAACTTCTCATGTAATTAATCATATTTCTTAGGAGAACAGACCAGGAAGATGACTAGAGTGACAAAGAAGACTCAGATAAACTTGGGAGTTGTCTGGTCGTGGCTTATAAACACTACGACTCAAGGTCAGAAGTCAGGCAACAGGAGAAGGATCCGCACAGCCTGGAGCTTTTATGGCAAAGGCCTTCCTTCCGAAGGGATTTGGAAGAAATTAAGAGGACTGCCTGAACCAATTCCAACTCTCATCTCCATTATGCCTGAAGAAAGTTAAGTTCTGATTGAAGTTTTAAGTTAGGAATGGCTTTAAAATAATACTAACACTAAAATTTACTTTAAGCTTCAAGAAATATTGACAATGAACTGTGTGAGTCACAATTTATTAAGTCCCTGCAACATCGAAAAGTTGCATGAAATCAACATGAGAAAATCAGAATGTTAAGGAATTTCTGGAAAACCTAACAGAAACTAGAAAAATAAACTCTAAATAAAAATTTTCCAATAAATGGGAGTCTAACAGAAATAATCAGTGATCACTTAAAGTTTCAACCTCATACCCATGTTACGAAAAAAAGTGAATTATCATGAGTAAGTGAACTCTGAAGATTGCATTTACATTCTGCCAGGTCCTATTTTTTAAAAAAATGGAAAACCAATTTATGATCCATCACCGTCTCCCTGCTTAATGTGATAATGACTGCACAGGCTTAAAAGGTTTAATTTTAAATTCTTTCTAGTACTTGGGATGTTCCCATCAATAATTTGAGTTTTTAAGGTGTCACCCACTCTCACCCTGGGCTGCTAAGGGGAGCTGTCCCAGTAACACAATAAAGCTCTCTTGTAGATAACAAACAACCTACCTATATAAATTTGATCTGCCAAAGGCGCTATTGTCTAGTGCTTGGTAAATGGTTTGTATAAAAATCCATATATTGAGTTGAGCAGAAATGAAATAAAGTCTGAGCAGTGACAGAATGTCAATTATGGAGTTGGTAAAATAGCCCCTTTAAAAAGTTGTTAACTTCTGCACTTTTTTAAATCTAAGAATTTTATTTAAATATCGTATTTTTCTGCCTCAAGCCACATTTTGAAAAACAGCACAAACTCTTAGGTGAAGGGGAGAAAAATTATTCTTTTGGGTGATTATCTTCTTGGGGATCCACTGAAAGTAAGTTAAAATTTGCATTTTATTTTATTTTTTTTTAAAGATTTTATTTATTTATTTGACAGAGAGAGATTACAAGTAGATGGAGAGGCAGGTAGAGAGAGAGAAAGAGAGAGAGAGAAGCAGGCTCCCCGCTGAGCAGAGAGCCTGATGTGGGACTCGATCCCAGGACCCCAAGATCATGACCTGAGCCAAAGGCAGCGGTTTAACCCACTGAGCCACCCAGGCGCCCCTAAAATTTGCATTTTAAATTGCATCTGCAGGACACGTTTGGAAGAGAGGTCCAACAGGCAGTACTCCCCTTGTTTATGTGAGTAACAACAGCTTGTATCTTGGCCATCTGCACAGTATCTTGAAGAAGGTGAAGTGACGGAGAGTCTCAACAGGTCACCCCAACATATGCAGAGATGCAGAGATGTAATAGGTTCGAAACACTGAAAAGGACTTTGTCATAGACATAAAAATTAAAGTTGGGGGGAGTGCCTGGCCTGGCTCAGTTGGAGGCCCATGGGACTCTTAATCTTGGGGTTATGAGTTTGAGCTCCACGTCGCGTGCAGAGATTACTTAAATAAAGAAACCTTTAAAAAATTAAAATTTAGGGACAATAATAACTAACAAATGACAGGTCAGTCAAATATAATGACAAAACCTTAGTGGAGGATGGCTAGATTCGGCAAGGAAAAGCAGGAAGAGGAGAACACCAGGTAAGTGGCTGAATAACATAAATTAACATCTGAAAAAGGAGCTCTGATTTTCGGAATACTTTGGCATAATTAACTCCTTGGTTCCTCAAAGCTTCCCTGTGACATGCGTAAAGCAAGCTTTTCTTAAACACCATTCTAGAGCTCAGGTAACTGTGGCTCAGAGAAGTTAAGTAACTTGCCCAGAAGCAAATGTGGGGGCCTGGATTCCAAGGGAGGTCTCATCATGCCGAATTCCACACTAGCCCACTGCACCAGCAAGTGAGTGAGTGTTTTATTTGGCCACGCAAATTGCTATTTCTCTCTTTATCCTTTCACTATGCTGTTTTGCAAATTAAGTAGTCCAAGCCCTTCCTACTTCTTCCCCATCGCATCCCAGCAGGAAGCAGAACCTCTTCAGTTGGCACTACTCCTTAGCCAAAAGTGCAAGGACAAAGGGCATTCTTTTATTTATGTCCCACGGAAAAGAAATCAAAAGCAGTGAGAAGGGGACTGAGGTGACATTGCTTAAGGGGCAGGATTCCATTTTGGGAAGAGGAAGGAGTTCTAGAGATGGGTGATGGTTGCACAACAGTGTGAATATTCTTTTTTTTTTTTTTTTTTTAAGATTATTTATTTATTTATTTGACAGAATGAGAGAGATCACAAGTAGGCTGAGAGACAGGGGGAAAGCAGGCTGATGCGGGGCTCGATCCGAGGACCCTGAGATCATAACCTGAGCTGAAGGCTGAGGCTTAACCCACTGAGCCACTCATGCGCCCCATGAATATTCTTAATATCCCAGAACTGTACACTTGAAAATGGTTAAAATGGCAAATTTGATATTACATATATTTTATCACCATAGAAAGCAATAACCCTTGACTTAAAAAAAATTTTTTTTTTTTAAAAATCATACTAACACTTCAAAATGTTGCTGTAAGAAAGATAAATTATTACAGGGTAATATCTACTGTTTTTGATTATCTATGTTAAATACTCTATGGTTCCATTTAAATGTGATGCATATTTTAAGTAAAATCTAAAGTCAAAAGAAAAAAAAACCCCGAAATCCCATTTTCCATTTGAACAACTAGATTCACTTTGTAATGATTATCAAGTGAGTCTTATCAAGTCAAATGAAATCTAACAGAGAAGAGTAGCATATTTAATCTTACTAAAAGCTTATGTCTTTTATAGCATTAAACATGAAATGACTGAAGCTCACCAAAGTAGCATATATCTATTAATGTGAGTTAATCCATACAAAATAGGGGGGAAGAGCTCATAATTCTAAATTGTTTAAGAGTCAATACTGGTATTTTTTGGACACTTTTTCCAAAATGCTTTTGATCGTCAGCTCCCTGAGCATGAAGACTTGTCTTACTCTTTGCTGTATGTTCAGAACGTAATAAACAACAGAAGGAAGGGTGGGGGTGGGGCGCAGAGAGGAGAGAGAAGGAAGACCAATGGCTTTATAAACACATCCAAACAAGCATCCAGAAAACTTGGGATCTGCCAAATCTGAAATAGTTGGTAGTTGAACAAGTTGACTTGATTATATCAAAAAGCTATTTTTTTCTAGAGCCATGCTCAGCAGAAATGGCAGTGCCATTAATAATATTTTGCCAATCTATCATCTGTTTGAAAGGAGTAATGGGAATTTAGAACATTTCAGTAAAGGTTCATCATAGGCAATTAATCCTAAGACTCTGTATTTGCAGATCCTGCTGACTAACCTCTAGGATTTCCCCTGTAAGGTCCTTGTCCAGGTAGAGAATATAATTTCAGATCCATTTAAGAAGATTCTCATTATCGTCACCAGTAATTACTGCCTTTTTTCCAGTCATCTCATTTGTCAGAAAGAAGGTCAGTAAAAAGTGACCTTGGCTGCCTTTGAGATCTATAAAGTGATTTCTTTTTCCTTTTTTGTTTTTAAAATCTTCTTCGCTTTGCAGTTGTTAGAAAGAGTAGCAATATTAGAATAACAGAAAATCAAAGCCATGCTATTATTTGAGTAAAGCAGACATCATTTATTCCTTTCACCTAAATCTAAGAAAAGCAATCACAGTCACCAATGATTATTCATCTGAATGCTACAGTATTTAATTTCTAGAGGTCAATTACTTTATTTCTTGCTCTGGGAGATTTCCAGATTAAGATTTAATTAGTCTTATTCCTTTGACCAAGAGACTAAGCTATTTTAGACCTAGAAAAGGAAGTTTTCTTAGTGTTTTGTGGTACGGGTAGAATCTCGCTCCTGAATTCATAGGAGTGTTTAGAAAAGGAGAATAACATAAGTTGACTTTAAGTATGTCAATTTTTAAAAAATCATAAAAATATGACTCTGAGGCTTAAAAAAAAAGACTTACGAAATCTAATATTATATAAAAACATACAGCTAAAAACAAGATAGGATCAGGAAAGCTTGAGAAAAATCTTACTATGCCCCAAGGACCCAAAAAGATCTCCTGTAGGTAAGCACTCTCTTCCAGTCATGCCAAACATCATTTCAACGGGAAATGCAATGAGTCTTTTTTATTACTCCCCAGTGAGCGGACAGTACTGCCTCCCTCTTCTAAGTAACTATTTACCTGGCAATATGTTTTATGAATGTCTCCCTCCCCCCATTCCTTCACATAGCAGCTTGCAAAGTTCACACGACAGGCCAACATGGGTCCAAATCCAGCGTTTAGAGACGAATACGCAAGCAGGAGTGCTACAGAACTATCATACGAGCACCAGCGCAGTTACGTCTTCTCAAAAATGTAAGATTTTTTTAAAGGCCTACGTATATATTTACTCAACAGAGATTAACCAAGTCCACTGTTGATCATTCCCACATTTCTTCTTGCAGCCTTGCCCAAATTTATATTTAGCAAATAAGGGGTTTTGTGGGTTTTTTGTATTTGTTGTCTGTAACTTTTCCTGAAACTAATTCTAAAGAAAAACAAAGGGGGAGAATTCATCCATAATCAACATTATTGGAGAATCTACAGGGTTTAAGCAACAGAACCGTGTTCTTGTCATCCAAATAGTGAACGGACGGTTTTGTGGAAGAGGAATCCGACTACTTCCTTAAGAGCCGGAGGGTGAGAGCTGGAATGGACAGGTAAGGCTGCATGGAGTCAGAGCATTTTGCATTAAAAGAAGGCTATCTAGGGGTGTCTGGGTGGCTCAGTGGGTTAAGCCTCTGCCTTCGGCTCAGGTCATGATCTTAGGGTCCTGGGATCGAGCCCCACATCAGGCTTTTTGCTCAGCAGGGAGCCCGCTTCTCCCTCTGCCTGCCTCTCCCCTGCTTGTGCTCTCTCTCTCTCTTTCTCTGACAAATAAATAAATAAAATCTTACCAAAAAAAAAAAATACAAGCTATCTAGGGGCGCCTGGGTTGCTCAGTGGGTTAAGCCCCTGCCTTCAGCTTGGGTCATGATTTCAGGGTCCTGGGATCGAGCCCAGCATCGGGCTTTCTGCTTGGCAGGGAGCCTGCTTCCCCACCTCTCTCTGCCTGCGTCTCTGCCTACTTGTGATCTCTCTCTCTGTGTGTCAAATAAATAAATAAAATCTTTTTTAAAAAAGGGGAGGCGCGCCTGGGTGGCTCAGTGGGTTGAGCCTCTGCTTTCAGCTCAGGTCATGATCTCAGGGTCCTGGGATCGAGCCCCACATCAGGCTCTCTGCTCAGCAGGGAGCCTGCTTCCCCCTCTCTCTTCCTGCCTCTCTGCCTACTTGTGATTTCTCTCTTTCTGTCAAATAAATAAAATCTTTAACAAAACAACAAAAAAAAAAGATGGCTATCTAATGGGCCATTTCACTGAATGATGGAATGAGTTTTTTCAAAAGGTGGAGATATTGGAATGGATAAAATTCATGATAGAGAAATACTATAGAAAAGATCATACGTTGGAGGATGGCTGGATTAAGAAAACCCTAAACGTTCTTGTAAAATTACCCTAGATGGAAGTCATTCTTCTCTACTTGTTGTTAGCTAACAAAGAAGTGGGTAAAGAGCCCAAGAAGAGTTTACAGAACAGAAGAAGTATACATCATGCTATAGGGGAACATTATGTAGATTACGAATAACTAGACGGCAATTACTAGTCATTGTTAGTTGTCTTAACAAAAAGACAAATTACCAGCATACACAACCATTTTCCAAAAGAAGGACAGAAAAATGTAGCCCAAATCTGACAAGGGAAAGTACTCTTGGGTAGATTCAATGTAGTCAAAAAGGTTTGAGCCATTCTCTAACTCCCAGTGTTTTCTACAGTTCAGAAATGAAAAGCTGTCTTCAGTAAACACTGTGTGACAACATCAATGGAAAGTCTCGGTAAGAATTTCCCCAGTACACCCTGTCACAGAACCAAGCCTTTCAAGACAACTCCCTAGCAAATCGTTATTTTCGGGAAAGAACAGCTCTGCTTCTTGCTGCAAAGTCACTAAGGAGAGGTCCAGCTCTCCATATAACGCTCCCTGCCTCCACCTGATGCACTACCATAAATTTTTAACATAACGTTTTAAGGTCTAATGAAAAAGTTATAAGTATTGACTTTAGCTACAGCTTCTTTTCACTCAGAGACACGCCGCTGATTAACGAGAGAAGTGGCATTTGGGGGCAAAGGAAGAATCAGACAGTCACGTACTTTTATCAAGTTAATAAACTGCCAAGTGGCAATTATTTAAAAGAACTTCAACTAAAGACCGTAAAATGAAAAAAAAAAAAATTCACCGATAATTAACTTCAGGCAGAGAAGTTAATGCTTAATCCTTCCAACATAAATAATTTAAGAGGAGGTATGTGCAAGAGAAAGTGATACACACTTTAAGAGAGAAAAACAACGATCTCTTTATGATTTTTCCTTCAACAAACTTGTTTGTTAAATTATTTACACTGAAAACCTCTTGCTGTCATCTGACACACAGTAAAGGCAATGAGGGCATAGATAAATATGACTGCCTCATTTAATTGTCACAAAATCTTATCTGTCTCAATTTACAGGTAAAACAGTGGAACCTCCAGGACTTGAAGCTACTTAGCGAAGTTGGTCCCTCTCCTGCTTACAGGGAGTCTGAAATATCAGGAGGGAATGAAAACCAACAACTGGAATCAAAAGGGTTTAAGAAAGGGTGACAAGGAGAGATGGGGTGGGGGGAGTGGGGAAGTATTAACAGAGAAAAGAGCATCTGCATTGGCCCCTGATTGCTAAGATATCGGTAGGTAAAGGACAGGACAGCATTTGAAACATCACAGAATTTGAAGAGGATGAGAAAATAAAAACACATGGAATGGCCAGGCTTACTGGAGCCCCGTGCAGAGGTGCTGCAGTTGGGCTCACAGCCCGATTAAAGTGCCAAGTCCTGGTCAAGGAGCTGGACGTTATTGTGCCGGCAAAGGGGATTCATTAAAAGCTTCTGAACAGGGAGTTTGCGTATTACGCCTCAGCAAAAGCCAGAAGAGAGTAGTGTGGGCCCGGTGACTCACCGCCTCCGGAAACGTACGTGTCCCCACCATGTCTGGTAAGCACTGATGAATCTCTCTTTGACGCACTCTCGTTTGGTTGCTGTGACATCACTTCCTGGGTTGCTCTGACCCTTCCTTATCTTCTTCTCGGCTGCGTGGTCTCCTTAGCGGTTTTAGCCCCACACTGGGGCAGGCCAGGGGTCAGCACGCAGACCTGTTCTCTTCCGCAGCAGATGCTCACTCTAGGAGATCTTACTCATCCTACTGGGTTTAATATCATTAATTTCAACGACTATCAAATGCATCTGTGCAGTCTAGACCTCTCTTGGTTTTCGGATCCCCTGGACGCCAAATCAGACATCTCAAACCTAACAAAGCCAAAACCAACTGGGCTTCTCCTTCCAAATCTGCTCCTATCCGGTCTTCTGCATTTTACCAGATGGCAACTCCGTTTCACCAGATGTAGAGGACAAGCCCCTGCAAGGTATGGCTTTCGTCTTCTCTTCCAGCTCCCACAGGCAGCCTCCTGTCAACTTGACCTCTGAAGCAAGGCCTGGCCCACATCACCATGCCCTGTCCTCCACATCACAGGTTGGCCAACAACAGCCCAGGGGCCCTACCTGACCCACCCATAAAGTATTGTTGAAACATGACCATCTGAGCTCATTCACATGTTGTCTATCCTGGTTTCATGCTACGGTGGCACACGTGAGTAGGGTAATGAAGATCACGTGACCTGCAAAGCCCGAATTTTACTATCTGGCACATTACAAAAACAGAGTTGCTAACCCCTTGGCTGGATTATTATAGTCGCTTTCAAAGTCTTCTCCCCACTTCTGTCCCTCTACCTCCCTACATACCATTCCCCACAAAGCAACTGATGTTTAAAATTTTTAAAACTATGCAGTCCAATATGCTAGCCATACGTTACTACTCAAGTTAAAAATCCTCTTAATAAAAAAGTTCAGTTCCTTGGGTGCATTAGCCCCAGTTTAAGTGCACAACAGCCTCAAGGGGGGCTGGTGGCTACCTTACTAGGCAGTGTAGATTCTAGAACATTCCCGAGATTACATGAAGCTCTGTTGCTCAGTACTGCTTTAAAATCTATGATCGTCTCCCTCCACCTCTCGAAATCCCCCATTAACTTCCTTTTTTATTCAATGTCAAAGTCTTTGCCACGGCCCGTTCTTGGATCATCCCCCATCTCCAGTCCCCCACGTATTTCTCCAGCCTCATTTCCTCTCGCTTCTCCTTACCATTGTGTTCTAATCTTACGGGTTCTCTCACAGAGCCCTCCAAATCCTAAGGAACACTCCCAATTTCAGGCACTGCACTTGCTGCTCCTTCTACCCAAACATCTGTCTCCAGCTCTCTGTATCCATCATTTCCTCTCTTCCTTTGGTCTCCGCCCAGAGAGCGCCTCCACAGAGGGCCTTCTCCGAACTCCTCACTCCACTTTACCTGCCTTCATGGCACTTGTCACCAACTGAACTATTACATCTCTATCTTAATACTCACTAATAAAATAAACATGGCATTATTAATATCCGTGACTCCCCACCAGAGTATAAGCTCCAAGAAACAGGAATTTGTTCTCTGACATATCCTCAGAGCCTTATGTGAGCTACACACTGGACACTCTACAAATATTTGTTGAATGAATGAATGAGAGAGAATGCCTTGCGTTAGAGGCTTCAGAAGAATTAAGATGTACGAGGTTCTATTTTGAAGTTCGCCTTGCTAACAGCCTATCTTCCAGATGTGGGTTTAAAATTTTGTCTGGTACTCCCCACCAAAGCTCAGCCTGACTGAGATCTTTCCATTGACTTTGGAGTAACTGATAAGTGAAAGTTTCTCAGTAGCTCACAGTGAGTCCTCTCTGTCTCGAGTTATCAGACAAGACAGGGTGTAAGACTGGAAACACAGCTTGGGAAAACCAGCCCTCATCTAGCTGCCCAAGGCTTGAGACCAAATTTGCAAGCCCATGGGCAAACCTGCCATTGCCAGATCTGCCAGCCTGAGATTACTTACTCAGTCTGATGATGGGATTTTGGAGTCCCATAATTTAGATTGCCATGACTAGCAATGACACGTAAGATTTTTTGTTTACTTTAGCCGGGGCTTCACTTTTAATTTTGAGTAAGTCTTAATGGAAAAAAGTTAAACTTCTTTAGTAACTCAAGATATAATTCATGATCAAGTCAAGACGTACTGTCATAGTACTGCTGCCTAGGGGAGACACTATGTCTCTTAAACAGTGTTCTCTTTCTCCATCCCAAAGACATCACTGAGGATTTAATGAAGGAAACACATACGAGGTAGAAGGGTTATAGTGCAACAGCTCAAGGTTGGGGGAAACTGCCAGGAGGTCAGCAGGTACTGGCTATAGCAAGGTCGACTTTGATACGGACCACCTGACCTCTTCTCTGCCCTTCTGAATACTTTGTATTTTTCCCAAACCAGCTCCTTTAATGGGTAACAGAGGAGTAGCACAAATAGATACATCCAGCTGACAGCTTTCATTTGGCAAATCTGTTAACGGATGAATTCCAAAGCAGGTAAATAATTTAAGATTACTAATGTAAATGGGGAAGTAACATTTAACTTATAAATAATACTCATAAAGAAAGGAATTTTTCTCCTCTGAGGCATACGAATAAAAGCAAATCCATGAGATGATCAGTGACCTAGGAAAAGGTTAAGAGCAGCTTAAATAATGAATGCAGAGGTAGAATTCAGACTGACATAAATTTATTTTTCTTGCTATTGCAACCATATGGCAATAATCCAATATGAGAAGCTGAATTTATGTGGTAAGGGCGTAACTCAAACCCTGCTTGTTTAAAAATTCAACAATTTAGGGCAGTTTGGAGTAGCGATATTATACACCACTTTGCATTTTGAATGGCAGGGAAATTTTACATTGATTTTCACAGAAGATGCTTAAATGAACACTCTAGTAAAAATTAATGGCTTATTCTCCCTTTCCTGATGACCTTTAAAATGCCTAGAATTCAAGCTTAAGTACCTAAGAGTTATCACTCCTGCTTACATTATACCAGAGACCATGAAAGTTTCAATAATGTTTCTAAATTGGCTACTGAAAAAGACATGTAATTGCCCAAAGCCCAGTTTAACAATAGCCAGTTTGCCTTTCTTTGTGAAAAGGATACATTTCTTCTTTAACATTTCTCAGTCTGCAGAATCTTGATTTTTTTTTCTACAGGGGAAAAAAATTAACTATTTTTCTCCATTTAAAGAGCCTCTGATTTCCCCTGAACCCCAGATAAATACAAGAGCAACAGTAATTTAATGGACCCAGGTAAAGTAGCTGAATGCGTGAAGCCAGAGAAAACTGGTCTTCTCTAGTGTACCTTTTACTTTAAAATCAAAGCGCCTTATCAATAGGTTTTCAACATTTCACGGTAATGAAACAATGGTTTTAATGCAAGTCCCAAACGAGGTAATAATTTAAGTCTGGGTAGCAAGAAATATATATTTTTTTCTTTTTGTTTTTTGAGAGCGAGAGAGCATGTGCGAGCAGGCACAAGTCAGGAGGAGGGGCCGACAGAGAGGGAGAGAGACTCTCAGGCAGGCCCCACGCCCAGCACGGAGCCCGAACTCACGCCCCTGAGATCATGACCGGAGCTGAAATCCAGAGTCAGACACTCAACCGAACCACCCAGGCACCCTTGTTTAGCAAGAATTCTTAAAGTTACATTTTATATCTTGAGTTCTGACCTCTTCTTGCTTGTCAGATGTAGGCAAGCAAGAAATTATACGCAGTTGCCAACTGCGTCAGATGCATGACTTCATCTATGCACCTTCCTTCAAAATCAGTACGTTCAAACTCAGCTCTGTCATAAACTGTGATGGGTCTCAGTTTTTACCCTCCTTGTGAGCTAACAAGTTAGTATACCATACTTTTAAGAATGCTGGCAGAACCATTCCCCCCAAACCAAGAAAACCCTAGGCCCCTGGGTCAGAGACAAAGGACATTTTACTACTTGTAATAACAACAGTAGCCAGGCTACCATCATTTCCTTTCTCTGGTTCCCACTGAGTCCCATGACGTGGGTCAGGAATGAATGACATGTAGTGTGTACAGAACAAGAGGCAAATCCTGGGCTCAGGAAACCCAATCTTTTTTAATGGGCAGCAAGCAAACCTGCTCAATCTTTGCTCCCTATAGTGAGACATTATTTCTATGATACTGGACAGGAAAGAAACCTGCCCTTCGCTCCAGAGAGGAGACATTTTTTCTTACTGCAAGACTGTTCGCTGAACAGCCACCACTGAGAGGGCAGTCCACAACGGAAGTCCATAGTGTCATGCTTTTCTGTTCATAAGACGTGAAGAAACACAAGAAACCCATAGGAAATTGTCTCTCAGCCAACATCTTCTTGCCATGTATGTACCTGCCCAGTGGATATATGTAAACAAGACACCTGACTCAGTAGGAGGTCACAAAAAAGACCTGGTGCTTTTGGTTTACTACAAAGGTTCTAAAACCTCACCTGACACTCGGCATTTTGTTACATTTGCATTTTTATATCCCTGAGTTTTACAATGACCTATGTCTTCTGTGATAAAATCTGGTCTCTGACACAGTAAAAATACCAGGAACAGGAATGAGACCTCTTCACTTCCAAACATATCTTTTCTGCCACACCACACTGCCCCCGTATGAGAAGAGATTCTCTATCTTATTAATGGTTCCAATTATCAGTTTTTGATTCCTGGTTCTTTCCCTAAGGAAACTCTATGAACCCCAAAGAGGTAATACTCAGAATATATGCTTGATGATGTTTCAAAGTAATTTTCTTTATAATAAGCTCCTAAGAGTATGGAAGATCATAAACTGCAAGGTGATGCCACTGCTGAAAAATGGACAAAATGCCGAATTTTTTTCTTAATCTTAATGGAAAAAAAATGGAAAAGAGCCACATCTTCTCATCTTCCCCTCCCAAACCAAGGCCAGTGCATTAATTTGCTGATAAAAAGAAAGAGCTCGCGAATTTCAAGTTCTCCATTCCTCCTTTAATTGGAAAGAGACAGTAACTGTAAGGACAAGCCCACCAGAAGCAAAAGGAATAGAGCAAAATGACAACGGTAACATCAAACTTGGTTACCTATTTACTGTAGGAAAACTGAAGGGTCTTATTTAATATAAGAAGCTCTACTTTAGACCCAACATACTTCTCCTTAAAATTATCAGATAAATTTAAGTCCTCAATAACATTTCTCCATTTTTGAGGTGGCTCATTTTAAATACCTGTCAAGTCAATCTCAAGTTATCTGTCCCCTTGCTGGTATGTTAATTTTTCTACATCTCCAAGTGCTCTAGATTCTGCTTATCTACCATGGAAACATTACTGTTTGCTAAACACCACAGCTGGGTTGCTGTCAGTATCAGCGAGTTAAGCAAAATATTGTTCTGTTTCTCTTAAAAGTTTTGTTTTTTTTCTCTGATATTTTAACAATAAAGAACTGAGAAAGGAAAACCTGCTACACTGTCAGAAATTTCTAGAAATTTTATAACATGAGATATCCCCTAAGTAACCATTTCTTATTGTTATATATGAATAAGAAAATAACTTCAAAATCAAATTCTAAGGTTGACCAGTTTGCTTGTGAAAGTTGTGAAGATGAAACCTCACTTGAAACGGCTTTAGGAGGCTCTGAGGGGAGCTCGAACACACTACCACCTGTTGTCAACTGTAGACCCCAACAGGCACGCATGTCCCTTGTGTTCTCCAATGAGAAGAACCTTACATTACTACCCAGCAAGAGGAAGAAGGTGTTCCTCCTTGCCCAGCAATAGCTCCAGCCAAATAGAAGACACTACTACTCAGCAAAAAGGAAGCTGCCACTCCTGATTTCCTCCAATGGACCCTTAATCAAGGCAACCCCTTTCCAACCATCCCTCTTTCTTTATGCAAGCAAGGTCTTCTCCTTTGTTCTCCAGATTTGCTTAAGCTTTGCTACAGTTTGCATGTCTCTAGTTGCAATTCTTGAATAAACCCATTCTGCTGGTGAATTAACCAGCTATATAATCTTCAAGGTAAAAAAAAATGGTCTTTCTTTATTGGTGGCTGTGCCTTGAATTCTCATGGTTCATCGGCAAGTCATGAAACGATAACCTCCAGATTTAATTATAATCCTGAAGTATTTAAAATTATATTTTAACTACCATTTAGTAGCAAAATAGGTGTTATACGCATTTTTATAGATAAGGAAACTAAGGTTCAGAGAAATTAAGTAGCCCAAGGCTCAGAACGCAATCATTTATTGGTAATATGTTCTCTCAAAATTCCACATTTAACCTCATTTCAGGGACAGATTCACTTGTTCAAGAAATAATGAAAGACTACTCTAGGCATAAGCTAGGAACTGGGGATACACTGAGAAGAGAGGTACCATCTTTGCCCCAAGATGCCATGGTCCAGTGGGAGTGATGGTGGGAGACACATTAGACAATCATACACAATCAGTTATAATCCAGTGGAGGAAAGGTCATTGATTCTGGACTGCAACCCATCAATTCATTCATCCATCCATCCATCCATCCATCCATCCAACCATCCATCCATCATTTCTTGATTAGTCTCTACTGAGCACTATACTAGGCAGGGTTGGAAAATGGAATGCTAAACAAGACATTCCAAGCTCTTACAAAACTCTGACTTACTACATTAACATTGTTTATTTATTTATTATTTGAGATAGTGCATGCACAAGCAGGGAGTAGAGGAACAGAGGGAGAGGGGGAGAGAGAGAATCTTTTTTTTTTTTTTTTTTAAAGATTTTATGTATTTGAGAGAGAGCGCTTGAGAGAAAGATCACCAGCAAAAGGGAGTGGTTAGAGGGAGAAGCAGACTCCACTGAGCAGGGAGCCTGATGTGGGACTTGATCCTAGGACCCTGGGATCATGACCTGAGCTCTAGGCAGACACTTAACCAACTGAGCCACCCAGGTGCTTCAGAGAGAGAGAAAGAGAGAGAGAGAGAACCTTAAGCAGGTTCCATGCTCAGGGCAGAGCCTGAAATGGGCTTGGTCTCATGACCGTGAGATCATGACCTGAGCCAAAATCAAGAGTCGGTTGGATACTTAACTGCCTGAGCCTCCCAGGCTCCTATTTTATTAAATAAAATAAATAAGTTTCTGTCAATTCAATTTAATGAGAAGTCATCAAAATGTACTTCAGAGAAATGCCGTTACATATATAATACACATATATTTATAGGTTTACAGTATTTTTGTTACTATACCTTATTAAATAGAACTTTTTAACTATTGTATGATGCTAAGCCTCAAGCTGGGCACACAATGAAAGATAAAAGCAGGAGGGCAGGTCTGAAAGCACGCTGCTGCCCTGAGACTGTGACCGACTGGATGAAGGCTAACGGCAGATGGAACAGAAATCAAAGTTCAAGCAACTCAAATCCACAGCTTCCTAGAAAATTAATTACTTTTAGCCTACAAGGTCTTCCTGCTTTCAGTTTCTTTACCTTTAAATAAATCTGGAGTGTCTACCACTACATTATTTTTCTGAAAAATTCCTCTACATGTCATGCTTGGACAAGAATAATCTTCGATGGCCCCAAACTGACTGGAAGAGGACTCTTCGGTCTTGCATTAGGGGCCCCCCCCCCCCCCCCACAAATCCAGTCCTATGTCCCCCAAAATGAGCCTTTGCCCTGACAAAGCTGGTTCATTCACTGTCCCCAGAACATGCTTACTCTCACACAAACATTCTCACTATTCTCTTTTTTGGAGAATCATTATCCTTCCTTCATGGCTAATGCTCACTGAACATTTACTAGGTGTTAAACGTCTGTTTTATTCAGTCCTCACTACATTTCTACTGATTGTAGGATTGGGGAGGATTGTATGATTGGAGAATGAATTATTATTCTAATTTCAGATTTCAGAATACCAAGGCTTAGAGAAGTGAAGGGTCTACAGTCACAGAGCCAGTAAGCGTGCAAGCTAGGATTTGAATCAAGCCTCTTATTTCCAGGGCCCTAACTGTTGACCACTGGAGGGCAATAAGCAGGATTATCTGATGGTGACCCCTCAGAGCTCACTTAGTGTTGCCTGGACAAAAACCAGGCTACCGCCAGTGAACACCTTTTTCCCAGGAGAAGGGACTGTACTCAGGATCAGTTACCCACAGCATCGGCGGCTCATCCTTCAGAAGGAGAGACTTCGCATGGGTCTGAAAGCATGTAGATACTAGGCAGCTGATGTTCCCAAACGACTTCTACAGGCATCTGGGCCAACAGATTGAACTGCTTGGACCTGAGCAGCCCAAGGATTCCCTCAATGACAAGGATGCTTTCTCTCATTCTTGAGTGACGGTAAGGCAGAATATCAGGGGAATTCAAACCCACTCTGCAGGGTCAGCAGAGCAGACGCCCCAGTGTACTTCTCTGTGGGATGATGGAGAATGGGAGGAACTGTGCCCTCTTCTGTCTTGCTGACTTAGCTGTGTCAGTTTTCCTTTTCCCTAGTAAAATCTATTCCTTGACTCATGCTGGGTGAGGTTGTGCAGTCAGTCTTTGCCTTGAGACCTGGATGGAACCTAATGGACAAAACCACCATCCACGGTGCCTTTGGGCATATATCAGACCAACTCTTGCAAAGTTGAGCTAAAATCCCATTTCTTCTATGGAAAAGTTCCTGATTCTCTTTAGTGAAAGGAGATCCTTGAGCCTCTAAACTGTAGCAAAGGCTATCCTTCAGCATCTCAACAAGGCATATCTTTGGTATATATCATTATTTAAGGTATCTTTTCCACAAATACGCATTTAGAGTCCATTGAAATTTTAAGCTTTCCAAATGTAGGGGAGGGGACCTATATATTTAGCATGTTCAACAGACTGTGTGGCAACCCTGTACACATAGGCACTTGATATATATATGCTGGCTGTATGTATATAAGGACATATGCATGTTTTGTTCTTCAGAGGGCCACCTTTCACCCACTCATCACCTGTATCTGAGCGCCTAGTATACACTGAGCCCTGTCTGGGGCACTGGGTTTATAGTAACACTGTTCTGACACAAGGAGTTCCTCACACAAGAGAAAGATGGATGGATATATGAGTGGTATATTATAATAAAATCATACGGAACTATGGAGGGGAGTGGAGAGATGATCGTGGAGAGTATCACAGAGGCGGATGTGGAGAGGAAGCGGGGCAACCCACAGGCAGAACACTCACCATTTTGTTGGGCCTTGATGAACGGCTAGACTAGAAAGGAGAAAACTTCTATAACTGAATGAGAGAAATACACCAACTCTTTAGTTACTAAATGAATAATGCTAATTTAAAAGGCGATGATTCCAATTACAAAGCTCACTTAATTCTCAAAAGTTCTTTTACCAGTTATTGACCTTGAGTTACAAAGAAAAGGGCAATTTTACTGATTTCATTCTTTGGCATTAGTCACCTGAAAGGGTAAGAAAGAGTAGTGAACCTTTCAGAAGTTCTAACAATTCCTCTTTGTCTGAGCCTCTTTTTCCTTTTCCTTTTTCTTTTCTTTTCTTACAGCTAAATCTGAATCTATGGGAAATATCAGAGAATTACTTGCTATCACACCTAAAAAAAGAACTTAAAATAAATTAAAAAATAATTCATTGTTGTGTTCACTTTAGTATATGTTCGCACATATACTAAAAAATAATTCATTATTTATATCTGAGTCTAAGGAACACAGAGCTGGTGTGAAATATTGGCAAATGAAGAAATCTACTTTTAAAGAATATTTTCTAAAACTAATGTAAAAAAAAAAAAAACCTCTTTAATTACACAAAAATACTCTAGAAGAAAGCTCCAATCATGGGGAATTTTTATATTTTGTGGCAGGAGACCAGATTTCTATTAAAAATCACTTTAAGTCTTTAAGTCTTCAAGTCATCTGGCAAGGCCAGATGTGACAAATGCATATTTCTAGGGTGATGAGGGAGGATCTCTCTTCCAGAACCTTCCGGGGCAATGCTCCCCTCTCTCAGAAGTCTCTAAGTCCACCTTTAAAGAGAGGTTGTGTTCACACAAGAGTCTCTCTCATACACAGCTATTCCAACTCTCTGACAAGCCCTTGCAACCACCTGTTCAATTCGCTCTTCGTGCCATACTGAAAGCCACTTGAAGGTGGAGTCCCACGCCAACTTTTTCATGGCTCAGTCTCCAGCACTTAGCAGTGCTCTGCACTCAGGAAGTTTTCAATAAATATTTGCCGAATGAATCAATGAATGAAAGGAATGCTTCAAGAAAAAGACTATTAAATAAGGATCAATGCTAAACCTCTCTGAAGGTAGTAGTCTAACCTTGTCTTTGAGAACTTGCCTATAAGATTTTTAAGGAAAAAAAAAAAATCTCGATTGGGATATGGTATGCTTTCTATGTAACTCAAGGCAAAGCTAACTGCTTTACCAATACATGGTGATCCCCATTTGAACAGAAATAATATGGCTATTTGACAGTAACTTTCCTATGAAGAAATATGCTTTCTAGAATATGACTAAGAATTGCCACAAAAAATAATCTGCCTACTTTCATGTGTCTACACCACAAACATGCCCTCTGCCCCAAATAAAATAATTAAAGGCTCTGACACCCTGGTACCCTCCCTCCCCTTTCCTCCCTGCTCCAAAGACCCCTAATAGTGGAGAGAAGACAAGCAATGTCGGGTGAAACAACACACAAAATGCAGAAGAAGGGGCCGTGAATTCATCATAGTTAATTAGGACACAAAGTCCCTAAGCAGCAGCCTAGGAATTAAGAGAAAAATAGAAAAGAAGGGCAGGAACAGGCCAAAAACATTTTAAGTCCCTAAATTTACTCAAATATAGGGGCCTTTATGTTTAAGACTGTAAATTATTCTAACTTTGACCTTTAACCTTTAGCCTGGGATCTCTCTCATTTATTGAAATCCCAGTATTACCCCCTCCGCCTCCAACCAATCACTGGAAAGCATTAAAGATGTTCATGGCTACCGCAGGGTCAGCAAGGAAAGGAGCCACAGACCAGATCCACTTTTGTCGTCTACAGCCAGGTGAAGAAAGACCACTTCCAACTGGGAGCGTTCCCTGGTGGCAGCCAGAAATCGGAGGACAATGAGACCCTTGAAGTCCCCCATGAAACTGAGCTGGCATTCTGAAGCCTAGACTACTCAACACAAAGCTACCAACACCTGCTATCCTCTGCCTTCTAGCGCTCCTCTATTTTCACAACCTGGCATGAAACTGTTGCTCTTTCGTGAAGGGGATGATGACTGTAAGAAAAGATAAGACAAACATGGAGAAAACACATGAATGGAATCAGGTTTATTAAAAAAAAAAAAAAAATGAATAGTAAAAATGGAGTAGGTTATGTCTGCTGAAGTCCGTTTCACAGAATAGAAAAATGAGGCCCAGAGATAGGCTGCATCTCTCAAACTCATACAGTGACGGAACCGAGGCTCAGTGTTATTTATTCCTTTGTAGTCCGGTGGTATTTTTACATGATGGCTGTGATCATGATACGAATGGGAAAGAAAGCTAGAGTTACATTCCAAAGATGAGGAACTTTGATCCTGGCTGAGACTTAGACAGGTCACTTCAGCACTAAATCCTTCATTTCCACTCTGTTAAAATGGGTAGGGTGCTCCCTAACTTACAGAATTGTTTTCTGAAGTGACACACCATATATGTGAATGCACAATAGGGCAAGGCACAGAAACATCCACCAACCTGCTTCTAGTGGCACCAGCAGAACGATGTATTTTCTCATAGAAAAGTTAAGTCCCAAAGGTGGAGAGGGCTGAAGGAACAGTAAAATCAAGGCTCTTGCTCTGCGATTCTCTTAGCTCTTCACTCCTCCATGGTCAGTTCGTCCTCAGGTTATTTTCCTCTAAAACTGCAAGGAAGAGAAAACCTCTCTCCCAGTTCTGGAATAAAAATCCTTCCTTTTAGTCTGATTGGACCAGAAAATAATTTGGAATTCCATCTTCTTTAGTAGCTCAGCTCCCTTAAGAGCACAGTGTCAGAAAGATGCAAGGGCTAGTATTAGGGCACTAAGTAAAGGCAAGTGGAGCCCAGGAAAGCAGAGTCTGTGTTCCTCAAAATGCAAGGGGTCTTTGTCAGTAGCTAGTAGAGTCTATTTTCCCTATAAACATCCATGAATTGCTTAATACCATGTACTTCTTCGAGACACTCAGAAGTGATCACGTGTATCTTATCTGTGGGTTTCAGTTTGTGCATCCTTCTTCAAGAATCCATGAAACGCTCTACTTTGAGTTCCACTAAATCCATTTCTCTCTCATTTCAGCCTGAACATTACAATCCAGCTCCACAGGTAGCAAATTGAAATGTTTAGTGGCCCATTGCAGACAGATTGAATCTGAAAAGAATACGGCCATAAGAAAGAAGCAAGGCATCAATATCATATAGTAAAGCTCTTGCCAACGACAGTGATGATGTAGGTGAGTGATTGAGCATTTGTTAAACTTCTCCCATTGTGAAAGTAACCTATTATTTTCCTGATTGTGCAATGAAATGCCTCAATCACCAAAAGAACAAGTCAGTAAAAAATGATATGGCTTGTTTTCTACAGCTGTTTTTCTATGGGGATGGGACCCCACTTGACCAACAGTGTGCTTAATTCATCCTTGTCTGCTGTTCATTCGGTAACAGGTTTCACATGCTGCTAGGGAAGGCTTTTCCCTCCCTCCCCGCTTCCTTTCTTCTTCTTTGATTTTTGTTGTTGATAAAATTAAGCCTGACATAGTTGAATTTTAAGGCTAACATGACACGGTTGCCTGATTTAGGATTGCTTATAAAAAAGAAAATAAAAAGCATGTTGCAATAGCGTCAAAGCAAAACTATAAAAAAACAAATAAGCAGGGATCCTGAAATCTGCTTCTTCATCTGACTGCACAGTAAAAACAGTTGAGGTTGGACAACAGGTCTCACGTGGTAGCATTTCATACCCACAAATACTGATTTATATCCCAACTGGTTACTATGTCCGAATCATCTCAGCACTGAGAAATCCCCATATACAACATGAGCCCCGGCAGCTACACTGACCCAGGGCTGTGAGCAAGAGGGGAGACATAGGTAGGCACCTACGAGATCAGATGCAAAGGAGATGAGCCTCTTCCCAAGGTCTACTCCAACCAGAGGCATGAACCTCAACGTTGCCTATCCAGTTTCTGCAGCACTCCTTCTCAAGTGCTATGGATTGAATGCTATGTCCCAATATGTCATGTTGAAGTCCCAATGTGATAGTACTTGGAGGTGGGGATCTTAGGAAGTCATTAGGTCATGAAGGTAGAGCCATCATGAATGAGATGAGTGCCAATATGAGTCATGAGAAAGACAGTCTCTCTTGGCCACATGAAGATAGCGTGTGAGCAGGTACATGCGAATCAGGAAACAGGTCCTCCCCAGACACAGACCTTCTGGCGCCTTGATCTTGGACTTCAAGCCTCCAGCACTGTGAGACATATACCGCTGTTGTCTGCCACCCGATCTATGGTATTTTCATTATTACAGCCTCAAGGGGCTAAAATCCCACACATTGTGTCCTCGATGCCTGATGGCTACCCCATGCATTGTTTTATTAAATTCAAAGGTCTTCTGTGGCTGATATAAATCTGTCAACACTCATAGGCAAAGTACTGGGAATCTAAAAGTAAATGTTCTTCTTCACTGCCATTTGATGTTAAGAACACAAAGGTGACCAATTTAAATGTAACTTGATGAGACCTCTGTAACAGTAACAACAATCATAGTAATAGTCCCTAACACCTGTAGCATTTACCATGGGCTAGGTACTGGTGTAAGTGCTTCATTTGTGCAAATCCTAACAAGTGAGTTCTACTGTGATCCCTATTTTACAGATGAGGAAACAGGGACAGAGAGACCTAAGGCATCTGCCCAAGGTTTTGCAGCTAGGAAGAAAGCAGCACCAAAGCTATCAGGCCACAAGAGCCATGGGCTCTTTACAACACTAGATCTCACACCTCCCTGAAAAGGGAACAGAAAACCAACGATGGGAGTGATGACTCCCTCACAGGAAATCTTAAAAACAAGGCTAAGTTCCAAAGGCAAGGAAGCAACGGCAAAAACGAACTATTGGGACTTCATCAAGATCAAAAGCTTCTGCACAGTAAAGGAAACAGTCACCAAGACCAAAAGACAACTGACAGAATGGAAGATGATATTTGCAAATGACATATCAGATAAAGGGCTAGTATCCAAAATCTATAAAGAACTTATCAAACTTAACACCCAAAGAACAAATAATCCTATCAAGAAATGGGCAGAAGACATGAACAGACATTTCTGCAAAGAAGACATCCAAATGGTCAACAGACACATGAAAAAGTGCTCCACATCACTTGGCATTAGGGACATACAAATCAATACCACAATGAGATACCACCTTACACCAGTCAGAATGGCTAAAATTAACAAGTCAAGAAATGACATGCTGGTGAGGATGCAGAGAAAGGGGAACCCTCCTACACTGTTGGTGGGAATGCAAGCTGGTGCAACCACTCTGGAAAATAGCACAGAGGTTCCTCAAAAAGTTGAAAACAGAGCTATCCTATGACCCAGCAATTGCACTACTGGGTATTTACCCTAAAGATACAAATGTAGTGATCTGAAAAGGCATGTGCACCCGAATGTTTATAGCAGCAATTCCACAATAGCCAAACTATAGAAAGAACCTAGATGTCCATCAAAAGATGAATGGATAAAGAAGATGTGGTGTATATATATAATGAATACTATGCAGCCATCAGAAGAAATGAAATCTTGCCATTTGCAATGACATGGATGGAACTAGAGGGTATTATGCTTAGCGAAATAAGTCAATCAGAGAAAGACAATTATCATATGATTTCCCTGATATGAGGAAGTTGAGAGGCAACGTACGGGGTTTGGGGGTAGGAAAAGAATAAATGAAACAAGACGGGATCAGGAGGGAGACAAACCATAAGAGACTCTTAATCTCACAAAACAAACCAAGGGTTGCGGGGGCTTGGGGGGGGAGGAGGGTGGTTGGGTTATGGACATTAGGGAAGGTATGTGCTATGGGGAGTGCTGTGAAGTGTGTAAACCTGGCGATTCACAGACATGTACTCCTGGGGCTAATAATACATTATATGTTAATAAAAAATTTTTTTTAAAAAAATACAACCTTAAAAAAAAAACAAAAAACATGGCTATGTTCACCTAGCCAATGAAGAGATGACTGGGATTTGGCCCAATACATACTAAATATAATGATGCCCCCCCCCACACCCTGGGCCAGATATAATCAAAACCTTAATCTGATAAGAACAATAAGACTATACCCCTTGGCAGGGGTCAACTCTAACCTTCTATGGCAGAGCCCAGCGACAAGCGAGGACGATTCAGGATATGAGAAACTGTCCTGCCTCCTTTTTATTTATTTTCTTTCCCTCTTGATGTCACCTCCTGAATTCTATTCCTTCACAAAACCTGTTATTTCTCTAGCACCCCCACCAAAGTCAGCCTCGGCAGACAGTGCCTGATTATAATTGGCTGTCCTTTGCTATTACACAGACTCCACTATTAAAGAGGCAATTGCCTATCAGAATCACATTCTGAAGACAGCGCCCATTAAGAATCTTCCTGTTGTTGCTCGGGGGGAAGCAGTCATTTGCACTATCAAATCAGACTAAACATATCACATGTCATTTCTTTTGAAGACATGGCTCAGCCCAATACTACAAAATGACCACTTTGAAAAAAAGCAAGCGAATGAGCAGCAAACCTAGAGGTTCTAACGTTATTAAATGCTGACGTTTGGAAAAGTATTCTCATAAAGACGATGACCTGGGGACAGTACAGTCGTGGAACTATGGGATGAAGGGGCCAGATAGAACAAGGTTTAATTACCGTTCCTGGTGCTTATTGGCTGTGTCATATTGAGCAACTTACTGAGACTTAGGTTTTTCATCTTTAAATTGGAAATATGATAATGCCAGAGGTTGCTGTAGGACTTCTGAGAGGATGTCAAGTATCCAGCACAAGGCCTGCAATGTGATTTCATTTAAGTCTATTTAAACATCTCTCCCACCAGCATTTAAGCCCCATGATGGCAGAATTCTTGTCTTTGTTCTCCAGAACATAATAAATGCTCAATAAGTATTTCATGAATAAATTAATCAATACACTGGTTGCCTTCTTCCTCAAAACAATGTCAATTTATGTCAGATCCTCTTTTTTAGTGATGCAGACATTCTTTTATCAGGACTCTGTCAGTTACCTAACCCTTTCAATGAGTATGTCCCTACCCCAGTGAACCAGAATATTTGTCTCTCCCAAACTCAGTATCAACAACTCAATGAGAGCTTGTGATGATACATGCCTCAAAATCATCATTCATTTTAGTTTGCAAGTCACTTATGAAGAATTCCTTTTCTTGTAACAACCCTTATTTTACTTTTTCGTCTTTTTCTTATAATTCTTATAAATCAGGAGATTTTGCTGCATTCTAATAGTAGAACTAAGGGGTCTCTAAGTCAGAAACAGGATTTACCTTGGTGGACAGCTGGGTGGCCTTGTCCCCACAATTCTGAGTTGGAGGGTTTTTATTAGGTTCTAGCTTGAGGATTTCAAAAAGCACTTTATAAATAATATAAACTATAAAACACCATGCAAAAATTTCAAGGTTATCCCATTATCTAAGTAACTGTCCATTGTCACTTAAGATAACCAGAGTTTCAAAATTTCAAGTCCTTGGATCTGTCAGAAACAAAAATGGTAACATATTTTTCAGAAATAAGCATTTGAGAGTTGAGAAAAACAAATTTACAGATTTCCATAATCTACTTTTCTTTTTTAAGAGATTTTTATTTATTTATTTGCCAGGGAGAAAGTAAGAGAGCAGAAGCAGGGGGAGAGACAGGGCAGGCAGAGGGAGAGGGAGAAGCAGGCTCCCTGCTGAGCAAGGAGCCTGATGTGGGGCTTGAGCCCAGGGCCGCCGATCATGACTGAGCTGAAGGCAGACCCTTAACCAACTGAGCCACCCAGGTGTCCCTTCTATAATCTACTTTAATATAACAAACTGTTAAACAAATTAATTGGTATTTCACTGTCAACTTTATTTTTCCCTGTTTCTATTTAACAATTTTTGGGGGGGTCATTTTATTAAGTAATCACTGGTGTAAGTTGATTTCTATCATTTTAGGAGGAAAAGCATCAATGTAAGTCCTTCAAAGCAACTGACAATTAGTTTTATGCTAAATGAGTCTCTTGGCTTCAATTTTATGCTGGTTTTAAAAAAACAAAAACAGGTAGGTAAAGGTTAGTGACTATGTACACATAAAATAGCGTAAGAACACACTTGAGATATGAAAGCAGTCCCTCTGTGACAAAGTCAGTGTTTGTGTCCCCCCAGAATTCCTATGTTGAAGCTCTAACCTCCAGGGTGATGGTATCTGGCGGGGGAGGTGGGGCAGGGTGGGGGAGAGGTAGGTCTTTAGGTGGTAATTAAGTTTAGATAAGGTTGAAGAGGGTGGAGCGTCCTGATGGAATAAAGGCTCTTTTAAGAGGAGTAAGAGACATCAATGTTTCCTCTCTCTACCGTGTGAAGACAAGGCCAGAAGGTAGCCAACTGTAAACCAAGGACAGGGAACTCCCCAGAACCTGAGTATACTGGCACCATGGTAACCTTGGACTACCAGTCTTCGCAAGGATGAGAAGTAAATCTGTTGCTCAAGCAGCCCATTCTGGAGACTAGGACATACCCTTCACATTCATATTAATTGGTCCTGAGCTACAGCAGGTGCAGAAACTTCTATTTGCCATCTCTTTTGAGAAGCAAATTGCTCAGGTAACTCTGTACCTCCCCTCAGAGCCCCTCTGGTCCCTGCCCTCCACAACGGGAATGTGAATTAGAGCTTCCCCTCTCTGCAGGCCACAGGCAGCCGGGAGGCAGGCAGGCTTTTCTTCCCAGCCTGAGAAGAAATCAGGGAGGAATGGAAATTTCTGTGGTCCTTATCCCTATTTTGAATTTGAAAAATTTGGCTTCTGTCAGCAAACAAAGAAAAATAATTCAGGCAGCTCTCTCGGCAGACAGTCTTTGTGTCCACATATATTTAGAAAGCTGTCTTTTCTTTCCTTTTATTTTCCCCCACCCTGTGGTTTTTTTGAACATTCTATAGTAAAGAAGCAGTGATTACTGAAGAAGCTGTTAAACGATCTCTGATTTCATCCTCACTTCATTATTCTCGAAATCCCCACCTTCCTTGCCCCTCACACTGGGCGTCCACGCTGAGGATAAACCCCCCGCCCTGTGCTGTCCCGAATACCCGACAACCACAAGCCACATGCACTTCCACTGTGACTAGTCCAAAGTGAGATGTGCCTGGAGATTAAATACACACTGGATTTCTAAGATTTAGTGTGAAAATCAGAATGTAAAATATGCTATAATTTTTATATTAATTACAGGTTGAAATTGTGGAAAATTAACAAGAAATCTCATTTAGAAAGGAGGCCAGCAGGGGTGCAGTCATGCCTCACCCTTCATCAGTTGCAGACACAACAGGAGGAGAAGCACTGTGGCAAAGACACTTCATTCCTATCTCTGCCGGAAGAAGAAAGGCTTTCCTTTGCCCTAGCAACAGCCTAGCCAATGAGAGATAGTCACGACTCAGCCAAGGAAAAGCACCTGTACTTGGAACTCCCAGTTTGCTCCAGTCAACTTTTTGTTTTTAAGAGCCTTCTCCACTCCCCCCCGACCCCTTTTCTCTATAAACCAGTATATCCCTCTCCTTTGTTCTCCAGAATTGCCTATGGTTTTCCCACAGCTGTCCCTGACCCCAGTCCTCCACTCTTTCCCAAAAAAACCATTTTTGCTGGTAAAATAATGGCCAGTTTGATTTTTCAAGATGAACAAAATGATTATTTTGGATGTAATGGGTGAAATAAAAAATACTATTAAGTTTATTTCAAACTTTTCTTTACCAAAGACTCATATGTCTTTGGGAGAGTGCTGATCTATACACTTATTAGTTAACCAAAAGTTATGTCCAGTGTTGATTTATGTGTGTAAATGTAAATACAAATACTAATAATGTGTGTCTGTCAGCATTGCAGCAGGCACTTATAACTGATAAACCAAATTTGTAAATTCTTACAAAGGAGAAAGAAGATACCATGCTGAAAACAGTTTAAAAAATGTGTTCATCCTAATAATTTAATAACATCGTGGCAAATGGAATTAATAAGGTCTACACACGTATAATTTTTCACACGCACACAAACCTTCACGCCTACGTACATACAGTGGTCAGACAAGGGACAATTCAAACTAATTGGGAGGGAAGTTCATTCACACATTAGCAGAGGCCAAGTGAATAGAATACTATTATCTTTAAAAAGGCTCATTTCTAAAGTCCTATAAATGCAGCATATGCTCTGGCTAAATGTTGTCTATTAGAAAATATAATACACAAATAAATCACGTGTCTAATTGGCATAGCAAAGCCCCAGTGGAAGCAAGCTCTTAAATAGTACCTAAAATAATTTGATTGTTAGCTTTTGATCTGGTTGATCTTGTTTAATTGTGTTAATATTCAATTTCATTAAAATCCTTAAGGTACTATGCTTCAACTCAACTCTGATTCAGATCATCCTATCACAGATTGCAAATTATGCAATGCTATTATATTCTGCATAGATCTTTTTGAGGGTGTGTAAGAGCTATTTGAATAATGGAAATTTCTGAAGCCTATGACTACATTTTAATTTTAATTATTCAAAAATTCAATTTGGAAAATTATGAATTTCTAGGTTTCCTTTAACCCTTTGGTGGAATACCACTTGCAAATTTAAAATACTGTTTATTTTCATGGATACACATTTTTTCATTTGTATTCTCAAATCTCCTGCTTATCTGGCCCTTCCGGTTTTTGTTTTTGTTTTTGTTTTTGTTTTTTAAACCAGATAAGAATATGTTATAAGATAACTGCTATTCTAAATAGACATATGATAATGTAAACATCCCAATAAGAGTCTTTCCAAAATATTTGCTTATGCATGTAAGATATTTATTTGCCCTGAAGCTGCTGTCATTGTTAAAAATATTCTACATTAGGAAATGCCTTAAAAAAATGACATGGTGACGTATCTTCATCTATTAAAGTTTTTGGAACATTTAAAATCATTTAAACCTCAGTCTAATGAATGAAGAACTAAATAAATTAGATACTATCATTTGATGTTACAAAAATATATGTGTGTATATACATACACATAAAATACATACAAGCATATATAAAAATATATAGTAATATATAAAGCAATTGCACTTAATTTTTGGGTCCTTAAATTTGCTCTAATGTAATTTCAAAGAAAATTAAAAAAAAAAACTTTGGAAGGGAAGGATAAATAAAGTAAGATAAAAGCAGAGAGGGAGGCAAATCACAGGACTCTTAACTACAGGAGACAAACAGGGGTTTTGGAGGGGAAGTGGGGGCAGATGCAGTAATTGGACGATGGGCATTAAAGGAGGGCACTGGATGTAAACAGCACTGGGTATTACATGCAACTGATGAATCACTGAATTCCACCCCTGAAACTAATAATATACTATACGTTAACTAAATTGAATTTAAATTAAAAAATTAAAAATAAAATAAAAAGTAAAAACTTGAGGTAGGGGAAAAACTGTTGTTTGGAGCACTGGTGGCATTTTTTAATATCAAAAACATATTTAAGGGTGCACCTGGGGGGTTCAGTCAGTTAAACCTCTGCTTTTGGCTCAGGTCATAATCTCTGGGTCCTGGGATCTAGCCCCATGCCAGGCTCCCTGTTCAGCAGGAAGTCTGCTTCTCTCTCTCCCTCTGTCCCTGCTCGTGCTCACTCTAGATCAAATAAATAAAATCTTTAAAAGTAAATATTTAAGTATTTTTATGGATAAAATTCAATTAGATGATCAAATCTATAGTGTTTACTAAAAAAAAAGAATCAGTCCTTTTATGATATTTCTAACATGTCACCTAAAAAAATCAGTTGCAAAGACATGTTTACTCTCCTTTCTTCTACATTCCTAGCTTGGAATCCTAGAATTATAGTCCACTCCCTTTTAAGTAAATATAGAAAGAGAGCTGTCCAAAGTCATCAAGCGAGAAAATGGTGGTTATACTCTTTCCACACTAATTCACAGCTGGAGCTCCCCCTTTCCCTTTTAAATTCAAACAGGCCCAGTATTCTCATTCTCAAATTCACAATGTTTATTTTGCATGGATTTTTTTTTTCCAGACTACATTTAACCAAATTAAGTTACTTAGTCCCTTGAGGAAACTAAAACTCAACTGTCCATCTACCATCACGAACTCCGCATAGTGACGGCAGTAATACTCCGACATACTGATATCCTAGACACTAATGGGGTCTTTTTCTTTACAATCAGTGCTGTGGATTCTCTCCCCAAATCCACAATCTCTATTAGCTTGCATAGGTTTCCTTCTGAAACTACAGCTACCTCTAACTGCCCTCTTGTAATCAAACTTTAATTCATATTAAGCCTAGGATTTGAATCTGATCAAATTAAATTTTCTGAAAACAGGTATTATTAGGTTAGTACTTACAGCAGAGAAGGGCTCTGGTTTTTTCCCTTTATTAACTAACAAATAAACTATATTTTGTAACAGAGAGTGGTCCCCACAATGTTCCTTGGATCACACTGGATAACTAAGTCTCTATATAAAAAGCAATTACAAAGCCAACGTACTTCAGGCAACAAAATGTACATGGAGTAAAATAAATGAATGTGGATTGTCCATTGTTATCTGTTATAATACTATCTGACATCTCCTCTTGACTAGGACCTTTTAGCACACCAACAGACTACAGGCTCAAACTCATGAAATTCCACGGTTGAGTATTTGACCATGTGTCTCCCTAGATATTCCCTTTATCAATGAATAAATGGAAACAATTTCCTGTACTTTTGGAATTTGTCAAAACTCACAAAGTAAATCAGAGACAAATCCAGGAAAGGAGTCCACAACCAACATCTTTCAATTTCTTTTGTTTACAAAGTCAAGATGACTTTTATATAAAGAACTTGAATCAACATCATACAGAATTCATTTAGTACAGCTTCTCTGAATTGTATCTTTTGGAACAAACAAACAAACAAACAAACCTGCCTCTCCAGAGAAGAGTAAATTTAAAGAGGGGGTTAACACATAACTTTGGAAATTACCACCTGCTCTGTCAATCTCTCCCATACTCTGTACTTCAGCATATTATAGTTCAGTCAGAAAAATCCTGGAGTTTAAAAAAAAAAAAACTATTAAAATTTTATTTAACCAAGGGTTATTTTCTCCCATTAAATGCTATCTTTTCCCTTACCAGCCATGACTCCAGTTACCTTTCCTGGGGCACTAGTGTCTTGTGGAACAGTTTGGCAAATGCTGGGCTTGAAAGACAAATGAACACAGGGTAACACTAAAGTAGCTCTCTGGCTAATCTGGACCTCAGTTTTCCTAAAAATAAGAGTCTTATTAATATAGATCTGACAACAAATAACGTAAAATCAATCACTCTAATACATTTTCCACTGCAACGGCAAATAATAAACTTTATTCATTAAGCCAAACAAACATTTAGAGAATGTGCAACGTTTTAGATTCTGCTGGAGCTCCTAGAGATGGTCCTTACATGAAGGAGCTCACAGTAGTAGAGGAGACACACACTCAGATAAACCACTAGGGGAAGTGATTCAGCCTCTTCGCTGGTTGTGCATAAAAACGGTCAGGCTGACCTAACCCTATGGAAGAGTGGAACTGAAGGATGATTGTCAGTTTGCTCCAGGGGTAAGGTGAAGGGCACCCCAAGGACACAGGACCCTATTTATTTTATTATTTTTTTTGTAAAGATTTTTTTATTTGAGAGAGGGTGCGTGCGCATGCACAAGCAAGGGGAGAGGCAGGACAGGCAGAAGGAGAGGGAGAAGCAATGTGGAGCATGGTCCTGGGATCATGACCCAAGCAGAAGGCAGATGCTTAACCGGCTGAGCCACCCAGCTGTTCCTATCAGGACTCTCTATTTAATTGCCATATTATGGACCCGGGACACCAACATAAAAATTTACCATCAGCCTCCAAACTTTAAAGTTCTATGCAAAATCTAAATACATGGCCTCAAAAACCATCAAGAGTGAAAAATAATAGCCAACAAACTTGACGGAAATAAGAAAACAAGACATGAGATGCTGGTATGGAGTAAGATGTCCGCTAAATGTTGGTAGCTATTTTCCTAAGTTTAAGAGATATATAATCTACAGGGCTAAAAAAAAATAAAGTTGTACATATCTTTATGCATCTTCTTTAAGATTAATAGTTTCAACTCAAAAATGAAATCACTCACTTAAAACTATATATAACAAATACAGGGGGAAAAAAATAGCCTAAGGCTTTTTTTTCATGGAAAGGCATTGATGGGGTGTGTGTGCGGGAAGATATATGGGACTAGGGGAATAAAATCAAATGCTACAAATATAAAAGCAACTTAATCTATAGAGCATTCGAGCTTTTTTTTTTTTTTTTTAAATGAAGCATCAGCTTATTTGTGTTTTTTTGTTCTTAAAACCAAACACAAATGCAGTTCGCACAGCATGTTTTAAAAACAGCTGATTTCCATCTTACAATACAGGTGGGTATATTAGGGGAAAAGAAGGTGGGCTCCTGAGTTACACAGCTCTGGGTTTTCAACCATGCTGTAGCACCAACTAGATGTGTGACCTTATGTAGGATTTTTTATGTTTTATGGAAAAAAATGTTTTATGGAATAAAAATGTCTTATGGAAAAAAATGAGAGTAACAGTAGTTACTTCACAGAAGAACTGTAATAGTTAAAATAATCTGTGTTAAAGTGCCTTCCTCTTCCTTAAGCATTAAAATAAATCGTCATCTCCCCATTTCACTCCCAGTTTCCTTTTTTTTTTTTTTTTTAAGATTTTATTGTTTATTTATTTGAGAGAGAAAGAGCGTGTGCATGCACAGCAGCAGGGAGAGGAGCAGAGGGAGAGGGAAAGGCAGACTCCCCACTGAGTACGGAGCCTGACATGGGGCCCAGTCTCAGGACCCTGAGATCATGACCCAAGCTGAAATCAAGAGTTGGAGTCTTTTTTAAAAGATTTTATTTACTTGACAGAGAGAGAGAGAACACAAGCAAGGGGAAATAGGAGAGGGAGAAGCAAGCTCACTGCAACAAGGGGGCTCTAACCCAGGACCCCAGGATCATGACCTGAGCCAAAGGCAGATGCTTAAGGATTGAGCCACCCAGGTGCCCTAAGAGTTGGAGTCTTAACTGACAGCCACCCAGGTGCCCCTTCTAGTTTGCTTCTCTGAATGAGAACAAAGATAAATAAAAAGAGAAGCAAAGACAGTGACAAAAGATAAGGAAGAAGACGAACCAGTCTATGTAAAAACCATCTCTTTGTCATAAGGGAACATTGGAATTACCACTGGGAGCTTTCCTAGACTAGTTTCCCAGGTCCTGGCTTTCACCTTCAGCATCTGAATGAGGCCTCCCTCCTCAGTTCTTTTGTTCCCTGGATACTAATTCTGATGAAGTCAATTCCAGATCAGTCCTTAGTATAAATTTCCTAAAGCAATAAACACACAAAGGCGGTGCTTAATAAATCTTTATTAAATGAATACATTGTGCATGACTGACTGATGGAACCATTTATGGTATCATTTAAAGAGAGAAAAAAGAATCTAGGAATAATGCCCTGGGTGGGTGTGGAATACTGACAAGACTTTAGGCTTTCAGAGTCTTAAAAAGGAGGCTGACATGTAAACAAATAAATTAAAATAAAATTCTGATAAATATAATAGAAACACAGTAAAAAGGAGAGGGGGATTAATGTGCTGTTCAAAAGCAGTTAATTTTAAGAACTCGGTACATTACATCACTTTGATGTCAACTACAACAATAATGAAAACCCAAGAGATTACGAAGAAAAAAAAAAGACCAAAATTTAAGGGGGACTATCAATTTGTTTTACAGTTACAATGTCATACTTTAAATGCCCCATGGTCGGTACGATATTTTGTTTTTTAATGACTCAAGAAATAGTACAAATAACCTCCAAAATGTGGAAAATACACCAACCGGGTTTACATGTTAATCTTCATATAAGACAACATTATTTCAGCTGTCCTTACTACTGTCACATTTCAGTATAACAAAGGAAACTGGACAGTCCTTTGGCTTTTATTATAACAGGATTTGATGCACATAAACATAGCAGTTCAGATAAGCATAATAGAGATGCTTCTAGAATTGCACATCAAACTTGTAAAATGTGGAGACACTTAATGAACATCACTGATACTGTTGACTAAAAAAGTTGCTTTCACTATCAGTTTGACTACTGTCAACGAAGACTTAAACTGTTAATGGGTTGGTTCGGACCTGCCATTAAACGATATTGGAAAGAGGCTCAACCCTTGAGGGTAAAATGTTGACTCTTACTATCCACAAAGTCTACGTTCTTGTCTAAAAATAAATAAAAAGAGAATATATCTTCAACAGTTTCTCTCCCCAGTACTATTGAACCAGAGACAGGCAAGCTAGGTGTGATAAAGACATAGCTCCATTCCTTCTGGTTACAAGGAGAGAAGTGAAAATACTATTCATATTCCTTTTTTTTTTTTTTTAATTTAAGATTTTATTTATTTGAAAGTGAGAGATAGCAAGAGAGAACATGAGCTGTAGGTGGCTAGTGGGAGAAGTGGACACCCTGTTGACCAAGAAGCCTGATGTGGGGCTCGATCCCAGGACCCTGGGATCATGACCTGAATGGAAGGCAGACACTTAACTGACTGAGCCATGCAAGAGCCCCTAATATTCAAATTCTTGAAATAAGCCAGGTATTCTCACCTTCTGAGCATTTACAGTGGTTCACCTGTAAGGATTTGCAAAAATGCACACTGGAGGGCCTGACCGTCAGTGTTTCTGATTCCACAGGTCTAGGTGGGACTGAGAGTTTGCATTTCTAACAATTTCCCAGGGGATGAAATGGTACTGGGGCCGTGGGGACCCTGTGCGAACCACTTAAACCTTTTCTTTTCAGCCTTGAACAATCCTACCCAATCTGGCCACGCCCACTGAAACTTGGCTCAGCAATGATCTCTTCTCTAAAGCCTTCCCTAGCCCCTATCTGTGCTTTCCTATCCTGCTTCTCCCTTCTTCTAATACAAACAAACAAACAAACCATTTTTCATGGCTCTTCTCTTTTACTGAGACTGAGTTCAGCATGGCTGTCTGGACAGAGACAGCATTACACACATTTTTACTGATTTCCCTGCCCGTGACTGTGAAGACAGCAAGCTTCGGTATCAGACTGCCTGGGTCTGAGCCATGGCTCCGCAGCTTCCTTAGCATGTGATGAGGGCCATGTTACTTCAAGTCTCTGAACTTCAATTTCCCCCTCCAAAACAACAAAGATCTCAACAGGGCACATCACACAGGATTGCTTGTGCAAAGTAAAAATAGTGATATGAAGTGGTTAGCACGTCACCTGACATGTGACAAATGCTTAAAAAATTTGATTCAGTGACAGTATTATTAAGAAATACAGATTTCTAGGATGATAAGTTGCTGCTGGAACTTCAAGAAAAGAGGATCTTTATGGCTTCCTTTTGCTCTTCCCACACATCCCCCCCACCCTCTGCACACCCCCTCTCTGTCTTCTCTGCTCTGGGAATAGCTCTCCAGCTACAGACCCTCAACCCCTGAAAATGTCCGCCTGTGCAAAGTCCATTTCCACCGCTTTCTTGATCAGGAGCACCACTGAGCTGTTGAGCCCACCACGGTCTGCAGTGGTGCTAAAACCACCAGAGACACTGGCTGATCAAAGCCTCAGCAGCTGGGCGGCTCCATGCCCCCTGACCTCACTCATCCCTAGACACAGCTTCCAAACCAGCGCCATTTCAAGGGACATCAACACCACAGCCAAGTTCATCAGGGCTGGGGTTGCCACGGTTGGGGATAGCTGGTTCTGGGGCTGGCTCTGGGGCTAAGTTTGGGAGCCTCATCACTGGTAATGCCAGCAACCCCTCTCTGAAGCAATGGTTCTTCTCCTACACCATTCTGGGCTTTGTCCTCCCAGGGGCCATGGGGCTCTTTTGCCTGATGGAGGCCTTATTCATCCTCTTCGCCATGTGCCAGAGCCATGGCCACTTCCCACAGGTCTTCCTCCCATGTCTCATCTGCCCTGTACGTTTCTTTTCCTGTATCTCCCTACACAGCCTGGGGAAGGTGGCTGGTTCTGGGTTTGACAGAGAGAAGATAAATATTGTGGTCATAAGGAGGTAAAAAAAAGAGAGGGAGAGCGAGAGGATCTTTATAAAGTTTTGCTATGAGATGAATTCTGAAAAGTGATTTGTTTTTTCCTTTTCAGGAACATTGGGAGTAAAAGTCTTTATTACTTCACAGCTCTCCGGAATGGACTGGTGTGTGAAGCCCTGGGGCACAGGACTGCTCTGTGTCCCCGACTTTACTGTGCTGGAGTCAAGAGATAGGAGAGGAGCCGGGTGAACACTCAAGAAGGAAGCCTACAATGGCCAGGGGAAGGACCTTCAGCATGGTCACGAACACTCGCTCCACTCTGAGAATTATTTATCAAGATACGGCTGGAAGTGTGGGCTGTTTTACTTGGAGAGCAAAACAGTTTCATGACGAGAGGTCTTAACTCTCTGACCTACAGTAATAAATGTGGAGATGAGGAGGACTGGACTGCATATGGAAGAAATTATAAAGACAGACAGTAATGAACAGCAAGATAACAAGAACAGTAATGAAGAGTATTATGACAAAAATATGTAACGGAAGAGGGCATTTCAACAATTTCAGCCTGTACACAGATTATTGCAAATGTCTGCCCGGTAGCGGAGATACCATTATTTAATTCCAAAAGAACTGGCATCCTTTGGTTTCTCAAGTACTCGGAGTGTAATACAAATGTCAAAACTTTCATCCAGGAACCAATGAACCATCTGCTGACAAAGAAAAACGGGCCTGGGAGCAGGGGGCTATGTCTTCTGAAATGTTAAAAATGACAGACAAGCTAAATTACATTTGAAGGTTTTATTTTTCTAAGGCAGACAAATGACATTTTTACTAATACTGAAAGATAATTTACTTGTTTAAAAAAATATATTCAGGCCATGTTCTTCTAGTTCCAGAGCTTCTCATACCCTTATAACAGAAAATACTAATGACTAATAAAATTGGGCACCATTTCTTCTCTTATCCATCCCAAAGGAGCAATAATCATCACGATAGTATCATTCCAAATGTAAAGTAAAATCTCTAATCCACGGGGACTCCAAGTGGAAAGCTGCAAGGTATTGTTTTACTGCTGCCACTTTTTTCATGACATATTTTCATCTTGTGGAAGACTTCCTTCTAGTTAACTAAAGGCTGTGTTGATCAAAGGAAAAATGCATGTAGATATAAACTGTCTAATGCCTATTCTATATACTGTGTGCCTACACAAAGAATTCTATTTGCAGCTGGCTTCCCAAAAAGCCCAGCTCTTTCAAAGTTAATCATGCTAATAAAATTTACTACCTTCTTCTTGGCTTTGGTGAAGATCCCTATAAAATTACACAATGACCTCAGGACATTTCTATTTGCATTATGGGGTGTCCCCTTCATGATTCTAACTCCAAGTTCAATGGCATGTAAAGTGATGCTAAGTAGTTCTACTCTAGACCAACTATTTTAAGAGTGCTTCAAGGCAAATACGTCCTCTAAGCCTACTTTTAAAAAATAAATTTTACGTATGTCTGTACACACACACAGCTTTCTAGATTCATACACTAGATTGTTAAGATTTAATACAAAAATCTGTATTAAATAATTACCCTTATCCAATAGGTTTTTTTTTTTTTTAAGTCACATTTCCTGGCAACTGATTAATAACCAGGCAAGCTAAAATAATGAACAACCGTTTTGAATTTACTTTAAGGCCAGACTGAAGAATTTAACTAGCTTGGAGAAAAGTTAGTACTTGTATTAATAATCACGTCATTAGGTGGGGAATAAAGGTGTTAAGAGGCACTAGAGAGGGGTAACTATCATCACAGAAATTTAGAATCAAAATACATGAAACAATAAGGATACCAGAGAAAGCCAAATATTAAACTTAGTCCCCTTAACTTAGTACCAAATATTATACTTAGTACCAATGCTTTGCCCACAGATTTATCAAAACTGTGGTAGCCCTGTCAAGACTCAGTGTGTGCTGGCTGGTTAGAGGGAAATCACACTCTGCTGACTGGATAGAGCTGGGCTAAGAGAAGACCAAGTAATTGCCACCCTCACTGCCCCACCTACTCCACATATGGTCCCTGTTGGGGACCTGCTGGTTCCTACCAAGCTGTAGCGAAGTAGACCAAGGGTAGGCGTCCTACCCAATGGCCGCCAACTGAAAGGCTGGCTAGAAGCCAAGATCATATTCTTACTCCTAGTAAGCCAAAAATTAAAATGAGGTAAAGAAAAAAGCAAATAAAACATCATGATGTGTAAGTCCAATTTTTGAAAGAACCCAAACCATGAGGAGATAAAACTGTAAGGTAGGCAAAGCAAGCATGAAACTTGGTGGAGTCATTTGCTGGAAGGTGAGTATTTGTGGGCCATTTATCATTCACATTATTTTCTCCTGCTCAGCTTTGTAATGTTTACTACCATTCCTGTGATTCTCTTGTATTTCTTCATAACTCCCAAGTACATCATGTACTTGTGATAATCTTGTACTTTCGATAATCTGAATGAGTCTCTATTTGCAATCATCTGAATGTCTATCTGCAAAGAAAAGATCCAACGAAAAGAGTGACAAAAATTTTGCCAAGGAATTTGAAAATCAAGTTAAATCTCCAAGTAAGCTGTTATCTTCATAACCCATTTTTCTCCATTTGACCAAACTGCCATAAGAGAAAAGAATAAAAGTGGCCATAATGGCCTCACAACCACCATTCTTAACAATTCAATAATCAGAAACCCAGTTGGGTTTCTCTGGTATCTCCTCCCCACCCCATATACCCTTCAAGGACCTCATTTATGGTTGACAAATCACAGCAACTGACAGGTGTTTGAGAAATGAAAAAAAAAAAAAACATTCATCTTCATCAAAACAGAGCATGGTATTTATTATTATAGATATTCAGAAGAGCAGAAGATTTTTAAGAATATACAGATTTTTCAGTGGTATTATTAATGATATAAAAGTTCTAATTCTACCTTGTTCGTTATCAAACAACATATCCCATTCATAAACAATTCCCAGCCATAAGGTTCTGTATCTATTGTACTTCTTCCTCTCCTTGACTCTTTATCAAGACTATCTAAACCTTTTTTTTCTTGACAGCATCTTATTCTTTTATTTATTTTAATTAATTAATTAATTTGTCAGAGAGAGAGAGAGAGAGAGAGCGTGAGAGAGAGCAAGAGTGCGCACAAGCAGGCAGAGTGGCAGGCAGAGGTGGAGAGATAAGCAGGCTTCCTGCTGAGCAAGGATTCCCAATGCAGGACTTGATCCCAGGACCCTGGGATCATGACCTGAGCTGAAGGCAGTGGCCTAACCGACTGAGCTACCCAGACATCCCTTATTCTTTTATGTTTTTGATGCAGATTATATTTTTTAAATGTTTGAAACATACCCATTTTTATAATCTGTAGCTAGTAATCCCATTTCTAAAATTACTGAGAACAAATTCAACCGTGTTTTGTTTCTGCCTGATTCTAGATCATGGTTACATATGCCCTATGTATTTCTGTAATTTCGGGTTGTGAACTCATGTTTTAGGCAGTTTTATCCATGGGAAGAACCAAGGCCTAAATTTACGGCATATTCTTCTAGAAAAGAGTTGTTGGCTTTGCCAGGACAGGTTTCCTTGTCATCTCTCTATGCTGATAAGTGGTTTCTTTTTTTTTTTCTTTTATTTTCTACTATTTTAGTAAAGTTACAACCCTTCAAAAAGCCTATACTTCATAGGGTGGTTTTAATTCTAAAATCCTCTCTTGAACAGGCCCAAGGTCCTGTCTCCAGTAGTGATGCAGCTGTTAAAACTCAAACCTCTTGCTTACTGGGACTGACAAGTGCCCCCAAGCAGCTGTGGTATCAGCATCAGCTTACTGCTCTGGTTTTGAGTTTTCTCTTTATTTTCATCCCCAGGAGACCTCTTACTAACAAGGTCAGCAATACATTTAAAAGGAAGTTTATTACATTACAGCCTGTATTTCTAACTGCTTTGTACTGGGAAATTTTCCAGACATTTTAGTTCTCAACCTTGCCAGAAATCAAAGTCCCTTCCTTTTATTTTTATGTGGTCATTTCTAATATTTTTTTCTTCCCCATTTCCTTTAACCTAGGACCCACACATGTCTTGTATCATGCAAAATCGTTCCTACTTCATCAAACCCGATCATTAAAAAGGTGAGGTAATTTGGCATTGCTCAAATTACCAATTCTCCAAGTTGAAAATCAAATATTAATATGGTAATTTTGTACTAAAATTCTTTCTTTCTTTAAGTCTACCAAGTTTGTATTAGTACAGTTAAACCATTACTTTTTCATCTTTTGCAAAGTTACAAGACTGCATTAAAACCCAAAGAATAAAATTTTCTGGCATTTTAAGTACACTTGAAATTAAATAATTTTAATTCAGTAAATTATCATAAAGGATTAATGTTTTATCTTTCATTTTTAAAACACTGTGTCATAGTTTACATGCAGTCCTGACAAAGGCAGAAGAATGATATGACATCTAGAAGCTAGAGCTTCTGAGCTCTAGCAGCTATGAGCTGAGCTATGAGCAGACTCACACAGGTTTGTCTCTGTGTGCTAAGCAGCATCTGTTAGTCCAAGTTAGTTAAAGCATAGGTGTCTCAGCTAATTGGATAAACTGCATGTGTAATACTGGCAGAATAATACATTTTTAAAATAGCAAATGTGATTTTTGTGACTTTCTAAAATGATCCAGGACAGCTTGCTAAATGCATATGAAGTAACCTGGAAGCACATGATGATCATTTGCTTAATATGCCAAATTTTAATAATAATTTTTAAAAAGATGGATCAAATTTCTGTTTTCTAGGGATTTTATTTTATATCCTTATATTCTGGATATGTAGATGTATAGGTAAGATATTCACTAGCTTTTCATATATATATTTTTAAGGATTTTATTTATCCATTTGTCAGACAGAGATCACAAGCAGGCAGAGAGGCAGGAAGAGAGAGAGAGAGAGAGGAAGAGAAGCAGACCTCCCGCTGAGCAGAAAGCCCAATGCAGGGCTGGATCCCAGGACCCTGGGATCACAACCCGAGCTGAAAGCAGAGGCTTTAACCCACTGAGCCACTCAGGCACCCCTAGCTTTTCATATTTTGGTGTTAATATATATCACCTTTTTTTTCCCTCCATATGAGTGATGTGTCATAAAAGTGAGTTATTTTAACAAAACTGGCAAGATTGCGTTTCTTGATTCAAGAATGCCTAAAATCTCTTGAGTGTTCCCAAAACTCGGTAAGAGAGACAGTGTGTGGTGCAGAGACCATAAATCTGTATGAGAGGCAAGGCTTTCAAATGAGGATTCTACTGAAAATTATTCTAACCTTCTACAATATTTAATGATCAGTGAAAGAATAATTATCACCATGTGTTTTTGTTCGATTCAAAAGCTAGAGATATTAGCTATAAGGGCTCAGATGAGCAAATTATAAACCATTCATTCTTGTATTGTCAGCCTTTTGACAGTTTAATATATATGTTAGACCCTGAGCCCCTGAGACATGAGGCAACACTCATATGAAATCGGCACACTGTGAGTTAAATTAACAAGTAAGATAAAGAATAAGCTGCAGACTGGAGACTGATCAATTATGCCCCCAGCGGAGCAACCAAGGAGTGCCATCTTTGAAAGTAAGCCTGTTGACCTGAAAGAATGAGAAACAACACTCATAGTGATTTTACTCCTTCTAATGTGTCTGATAACACTAGCAAAATGTGTCAGCTGGAATGAGCCATGTAAAATCAACACACAGGGAAGGAGAAGCGAGGCCCCACAAGGAGAGAGAGGAGTGAAAGGAGAGGAGAGATGACATTCGAGAGTCATGGTGCTCAGAAAATGAAGGTGGGAAGGGCAATCTTTCAATCAGGTCCTCCCACTAGTCCCCCCCTTCCACAGAAGCGCAAAGTCTCGGAAAGATCAGGACACCAACTTGTTTAAAGAAAAGCATTTCATGGTGGTTGGCACAGAAGGGAAATCCATACATCCCTTGGCCATGTGTGGACCAACTCCTTTCCTTCAAAAGTGCACGCTGGTGCCTGAGAATGTAATGTGTTCTGGGACCCAGCAGGTGTAGTTTGTGAGTCATTCGGACTGAGAGCCTCAGCCCCTATGAGGTGGTAAAAGGGTCTGAGTGGTCTAAGTGGTAAACACCACTTAACATCTGGTACGGAACTAGCAGGCAATGAAATTATACTGTGTGCGTGAGAAAGGTGGCCCAAGATATTGCTCAGGCTCTGTTCCTCTTCCAAAAAGCCATATGTGGCTACCTGAGTGTTTCTTTAGTTAATGTTATGGTATGAACCTGGTATATAAGTTCTCAGAAATGGGGCAAAATGGGTGGTTCGTGGTTTCTTAAAATTTGGGCCTTATCTCTCTATGTCTCAAGTTCCTCATCTTAAAATGAGAATAATAACCACAACTCTTTCATGGGTTATAAGTTTTCATTATAAAGATTAAACCAATTAATATATGTCAAGTATTGAAAACCATGCTAGATTTGTAACATTCCATAATTAACTAGTCTAACAGTGTGGCTGTTATCATGCTTAACAGACTTACTTGTTTTTCTGACTTCTTTACATTTACCCAACTTGTAAATTTTTAAATTTCTCATGAGATTCCATATTTCAGCCATTTGGATGTAACATTCTTCTTCCATAGTAAATGAAAAGGTATTTGCTACATGTGCATATATTTTTTAAAATTTTTATTTTCTTAAGATTAATTTATTATTTGAGAAAGAGAGAGAGTGGGGAGGTGGGGCAGAGAGAGAGGGAGGGAGAGAATTTTAAGCCGACTCTGTGCTGAGCATGGAACCCGACACAGGACTCCATCTCAGGACCCTGAAATCATGACCTCGGTCAAAACCGAGAGTCGGATGTTCAACTGACTACACTTTTCAGGCACCCCTGTGTGTGCATATTTTCAAATGAACATCAACTAAAGGCAAAGTAAGAGCTGATCTGCCAGGAGAAAAAACAACCCATTGAAAATGTGTAATAGAATTGTTCTAAAATGGTAACAAGAGATATTAAGTCAAAATTTCACAGGACAGCAAAATTTCATTAGATTAATCAAATTTTTAATTACACAGATTATATAGGTTCTCTCCCTTAATACAACTGGATATAGTATATAGCACACTATTTCTTTTGAATAAAGTTATACACATATATGATTCTTCCCAAGTACTAATTTTTTTTTAATATTGTATCTTGAAAAAAATGTACACCTACAGGAGAGTAGCAAGGACAGTACAGAGAGTTGTGCATACCCTTCATCCACTTCCCCTTACTTAGCCATGGTGTCATTAATAAACTCAGTCAACACTGGTACAATACTGTTTACTATAGTCTATATTCTGATTTCCCCATTTTTCCGCTAATGTCCTTTTTCTGTTTCAGGGTCTAATCTTTGATGCCACATTAAATTTAGATGTCACATCTTAGTCTCCTCCAATCTATGACAATTCCTCAGTCCTTGGCTTTCATCATTTCAAAACTTCTGAAGAGTACTCACCAGTTATTTTGTTCCTTTGATGTTTTCTCAGGATTTAGACTGTGGTTATGGATTTTTGTGAAGAATACCACAGAGGTGAAGTGCCTTTCTCATCTTATCACATCAGGGGATACATGATATCAATAGGTCTTATTACTAGTGATGTAAACTTTGATCACATGCAAGGTGGTATCTATCAGGCTTCTCCACTGTTACCCTTTTTCCCTTTCCAGGGGTTTGTTACAATGTCCAGCAGAGGAATTGGGTTTTGCCTCCTGGAGAGAGGAGGATCAAGACATCTGTGGACTTATGTTAAGCCTCCACAGTAATTAATAAATACTTTGGAGGAGATACTTTGAGGCTATACAAATACCCTGGTTCTATAATTTAGATGTTTTCAAAAGCCATTTTTACATATATCATGTCCTTTGCCCTTCCCAAGAATCCTTTATTTAATGAATAAATAGACTGAAAATGATGGACACAGTTCACTATAATTAAAGTCTAAAGCAGAATCCTAAGTTCATGCCACAATCATCAACGCACGTGGCACTGCTAATTTTGTCGCTCAACACCAGCATTGGAAGATTTCACTCCAAATAGCAATGCGAGCATAAATAGGTACGCACACTCATTGGCATCAACTCGCCCTACTGAAGACAAACCCTGAATAATAGAAAATAAGGAACAATAGGAGACAATCAAGTATTTGATGCCTGGACTGTGTATGCACATTATTGTTACTCTCCTTCTAAATCAAGAGTATTGTTTAATTATCTCAAAATGTCTACTTGGTTCTTTTCCCACAAAATAAACTGGACTCTGGACTACCTAATCAGTTCTTCATTGATGTCTCAATCCCAGTGGGAACTATAGTTTAGGCTTAAGTCTAAAATACAGTTTGAGATATATCTATTTTCTGTTGAATCATACTTCATTCATTCTTTGTTAAATATTTCAGTTAGTTAGTACCATATTTTATAACTGAAACTCCATAACATTTAAATTCTAAAAAGACAAAGCTTAGATGGAATATTTTGTATGTATTTAGATAATACTTATAAAGTACTTCCACATACATTGATTTCTTCATGTAATCCTTTCAAGCACACTGTCAGATAAACAGAAAAAAATGACTTTATTTCTCTTTTACAGATGAGACTTCTAGAGTTTCAAAACATTTGCCTATGACCAACTATCTAACAACTGGTAGGGTCAGGACTTGAATCTAGATAGAAATACATTATATTGTATGCCTACATTTGGACTAAACTGGTGGATATTTACTCTTTTTATTTATATCTGAATTTATCCTACCATACTTGGATGTATCAGGTCATTTCTTTTCACCAAAATGCATTCTTGGAAACTAGGCTGGAGTTATTGACACTTTTTCAAATCACATTTTTTTTTTCACAGCCTAGAACATATGCTCATCTGATGAAAACATTAAAAATACAGAAAAGAGGGGCGCCTGGGTGGCTCAGTGGTTTAAGCTGCTGCCTTCGGCTCAGGTCATGATCTCAGGGTGCTGGGATCGAGCCCCGCATTGGGCTCTCTGCTCAGCGGGGAGCCTGCTTCCCTCTGTCTCTCTCTGTCTGCCTCTCTATCTACTTGTGATTTCTCTCTGTCAAATAAATAAATAAATAAAATCTTTAAAAAAAATACAGAAAAGATTAAAAACTAAAGAGGAAAAAATACCTAGGGATAACTATGTTCCTTATTTGTTATATTATCTCCTAGTAGTATTTGACATCGTTAAGATCACAGTGTGTCTATGATTTTGTATTCACTTGAAAGATATATACTTCTCTTTATTAGCAAAAGCTCTCCATGCACAACATTTTAACATACTGCTAACAAAAACAGCAAACAGCCCTACGATGTTTAATGCCAGGCACTGTTCAAAGTGTTTCACAAATATGAATTCATTTAGTCTTTCTCTCAGGCCTATGAGGTGGGTATTATTAGCTCCATTTTACAGAGTATGAAATTGACTTCATGACCATATAATGGTATACCACCTGAAAATACCGTAACCTACTTAGCCTTCCCACTATTTCTTGGTTTTTGAGGTTGTTTACGATTTGTAAAGCTGATATTGGCACAGGCAATGTTAAGTTCTAACTCTGCATGTTTTTAACATAAATGTGTGCTGGTTTGGCTGCAGCTGTGAATTAGGTAATGTAAGTGAAGCACCATCTTTATTCGCCATTGCTGGAGTTAAGTGGTACCAAAAGGGAAGAGAAAGCAAGGCCGTCTTTCAATTTTCCAAAGTCTGGAAGAGCCTGTAACACCCGGTGTTAAGTCTCATGGCCAGGAACCCAGTGAATCACCTTTTTGCCTGAAGAATAGTCTTTACGGGTGATGTCACCTTCCCTTCATGACGGCACTTGGTGGTATGGTTTAGGTCAAGGAAATGGTGATGGAGCAAAGCAAAAGCACTCAGTACAGTCAGTCAATACACAGCCAGTGGGATCAGAAAAATTGCCTGGGTTAACTATTTTGGTCTGGCAGACCACACTGCCTTCCCATTTTAAAACAAAATAAGAACATTCCAAAAGTCCTTTCGAAATGTTTCTCTGTACGGCAGCGGGAAGACGGAGGTCCAAAACACCGAATAATACTAAATGTGAGCTGAGGCCCAGGGACTGCTTCCCTACTGCCAGTTTGGAATTGTTTGCAGGAATAAGTAGGTGTCCTGTTTTGTAGAAATCTGGACTTTTTCTCACGTCAGATACAGAGAGAACACTTCTTTTTAAATTAAAAACAATTCCCCTTCAAAGCAAGCCTCCATCATTCAAAAAGATATCCTGCACCGAAATGCCCTTTACCTGCTTTATTTACATGAGAAACACGACAGAAAGAGACTTTATGCTCTCTACCATCTAATTTCTCTAAGCTACAGCCATCGATTCTTTGTAAGTTTATTTATTCAAAACAACAGCACAAACAATTCTTTTTTCTTGGGTCAGCAGCTTACTGAATTAACATCAATCATCAAAGGAGACGAGGCTGAAACGAAGAAGGAAGCCCATTTTCTCAGAGATCGATTTTTTTTTTTAAGCCAAAACACACAGGCATAAGCAGGAGGCTACTTACCACGGAAAAGGTTCAACTTGAAAGTCACAGCCCAAAACTGGGTACTCACAGCACACATCAGTTCCCTTGAAATCTTTAAGAAGTGTTTTGGTTTTTTTTTTTTTTTCCCTTCCCTTAAATTTCTTTTTTGATGGCCTGGAGAGTTTGATTACTTCACTGTATAAAGCCCACCTGAATAGCTTAAAACAAGGGGAGGGCAGGTTCCAAAGAAGAGAGGAGTAGATCAATGTTGGTGTTATTATAATGATTTTCTAATGGCCTTTTCTACTCTCTTTTCCTACTTTGATGTATTTAAAGTAGGAAAAGTTCATCAAAGACCGCTGTGATTAGAGTCTTAAATGTGTTTAAACAACTACTTTTGGCATGTTTGAGAGGTGATTTGCTTCAGAGGTCCCAGCAAAATTATTCTTTGAGAACCTTGATCTGCTTCTTGCTCGGAATTCGGCTCAATTATTTTTCCTTGCAAGGTGGGGGTGGAGGGTTCTTGCCTGAAAATGAAGTCAGAGGGGTCAGGATTCCTGAGACTGCTCTAAGAACTGCAAAAAGTAATTGGTTTATATCCATTTTACATCCTGTCGTGTCAGGGGAATGTGTTTCCTTCTTACAGCTTTTCTGGAGATTTATGTAAGGTGAGGAATACATTAGACCCAGCATATATAAACCACTAGGCTCCTAGTTCAGTAGAATGTGCTATGTTCTTTATTTCAGACATTTGAAATGTATGCCATGTTGTTAAATCAAGTTTAAGAGAAAATAGGAGATTTTTAGTCCAGGGTACAAGTAAATGGAGAAGACCAAAAAGAAAGAAGAAAAAAAAAAAGTCCCCTAAGCCTGATTTGGCTGGGCAGGGCAACCTGTGTTATCACTGTTTTTTCTCAAATTGAGACAAAATTTATTTCAGTTAAGACTCTGATATCAAAACCATCAATCACCCTCTTGTCTGAGGAGGAAGCAGGAATATCCACTTCTTCCCCAGATGTAAAACAGATTTTTAGCCTCTAATTCACAGGGATTGCTGAGGAGTAAAGGTGGTTCCTTAAAAGGAAGAAATAAACTCATTAAATAAAATCAGTAAGAACCACAAAGGAGTCTCACCTATTTTTTTTTTTTTTTAAAGATTCTATTTATTTATTTGACAGAGAGAGATCACAAGTAGGCAGAGAGGCAGGCAGAGAGAGAGGAAGGGAAGCAGGCTCCCTGCTGAGCAGAGAGCCCGATGTGGGGCTCGATCCCAGGACCCTGAGATCATGACCTGAGCCGAAGGCAGGCAGCGGCTCAACCCACTGAGCCACCCAGGCGCCCCTCACCTATTTTCTTTTTAAACACCCACTCCTTAACAATGAGATAATGTGATCTGTTATCCACTCTAAACTTGCATTTCTATTTTCTTCCATGCTTAGATCACATGCAAATTAGCAAACTAATGTTGTCCTGTATACATTATCACCTCTGGCCATTTCTGAGTAATCTTTTAGCTCCAATGTCCTCCAGAATGCTGTGCACTGAGAAAATGCAAAATCTAGAAGAAAAAAAAGCCCTACCGCAAATAATGACTGGCAATGTTGACCAATTATAAAGCATTATAGTTCCTATAATGTCTCCACCATTCCATGGGGAGAAGCTGGGATTGAAGCAAAGCTAAAACAAACCAGAACAAAACTAAACTCTCCAGGGCCAGTTCCTGGGCATGTTAGAGCAGTTTCCGTAGGAGCTCCTCACTTGTCAGGTACAAGGTTCTGCTCTGAGTGATAACTGATCACCATCCCTTATGAGAAGGAGAAATTAAAGACAACATTTTAATAAAAATGCTTTGAGAGAAGGTAAGTTAAAAAGCCTGATTTGGAACAAGGGTAGCAGAAGGTTAAAAAAAAAAAAAAAAAAAAAAAAGCCTTTGTAAAACCCGGAAAATAAAATTTCCTCTGGGTTTTGAAATGGTGCATTTGTGTTGATTTCTCTCCAAATGAGCAATGTACGGAGGAGAAGCATTAGACTTATGGGATAACAGGTGAAAATATGCTGTGCTTTTCCAACTTGGGGAATGTTGACAAAAACACTCCAGGGTAAGGGCCCAAATGATTAGTATGTGATGAGCCTGAACTAAAGAGAAGTCCTGAGATCAGTTTGAACAATGAAAGAATAACAAGAGAAATACAAAAATAAAATACCTAAGTTTTGAAAGAAGTAACGGAGCTCAACCAGGCAGGAAGAAGGAGGTAGGAGCCTTCAAGAGCTTGGGTGGTGACACAATGTGGAAATCCAGAAGGGGAAAAAACACACACCAGGTGTGTGATTCAATTTGTGACCTCCCCCCCCCAAAATAAATAAATAAAAGTTTCAAAATAAACATAACCTTGAGAAATCAGTTACTTTAATAAAGGGGTCAGCATGAGGGAAACAGTTGGGAGTAAATTGCATTAAATTATTTCCCTTTGAGTGAACACACAGTGTAATAAGCTGTGAAGAGCGTAATTCTGTACTTACATTGTGTTTTGCAAGCAAAGTGGGAAATTGAGAATTACTGAACCTTGCTGAAGTTCTTATCCAAATGAGTGTTTCAATTAGTTAACGAAAATTTTCCTATGTTTTAGAACTGGAATTAGTCTATGGAATAAAGCAGTCCATCTATGGTGTCGCAAAATGGCCCTGCAAATTTTGTTATACATGCGATTAAATCTAACCAAAAAAGCTTTTTGTATTTATAACACACAGCAATATTATTTAGAAAAGATCATGTGTGTGCACACACGTACACATATCTATATGTATGTGCATATATATATGCACACACGTACACATATCTACCTATATATACATATGTATGCACATATATAAAAGCTTTACATATATAAAAGCTTTACTAAAATATATTTAACACAATTTCCATTCCATAAAATTCACCCTTTTTTAAAACAGCATTCTACCTGGAGAAAATAGAGCCTTATTGAAAATGGTCAATGAAAGTTTAAGAGTACATTTATAGTGATGCATTTTAAGTCCGGTATACTGTTGAGCACATCATGGGACCTGAAATAAGCATTCTAATTGACTAAGTGATGCAGGCTCTGTAAAACATACCTGCGGACCACTGAAGGAAACTTAAAATGTATACAATCTTTTAGTGAACACTAACAACAACAACAACACACCAGAGCATTATATTCTGATGCTATTTAGCACAAAGGGAAGGATTTAAGACGGATTGCTTTTTGGGTTCTGGAAAAAGGAAAGGAGCTTTCATTTACCTTTTTAACTGTCAAGGTGTTGAATACAGTTCGCACATAGTGAGCATTTTTTTGAAAAGATTTTATTTATTTACTTGACAGAGATCACAAGTAGGCAGAGAGGCAGGCAGAGAGAGAAGTGGGGGAAGGTGAGGGGCTCGATCCCAGGACCTGAGATCAGGACCTGAGCTGAAGGCAGAGGTTTAACCCACTGAGCCACCCAGGTGCCCCCAATGTGAGCATTTTAAAAATATTTGCTAAATTAAAGAATAAAGAAAGCTGGAAATGTAGAAGGAAAGCAAAACCAAAGTAAAAAAAAAAAACAAAACTAAACACAACAAAACAAAAAACAGAAAAGCAAACTTTAAAATAAAAACCTAGAATTCCAAATTGAAGCTTTGGAATTTTATTATGGTTAAACTCAAAATAATGCTCATTTTTTCTTTCTTTCCTTTTTTTTTTTTAAATGCATGGAGTGCATTTGACATATGAGAAATTCAGCTCCACATCCCTTGTGGGGAGATCAGTATGGTCCTGACAAAGATGGAAGTGTCTAAAGATGAAATCATGGATCAAATCAAGCACAGTAAATCACCTGGATAGGGTCATTTGACCCATGGATTTGGTAGAAGGTTTGTGCAATTGTAAAGACAAGGGGATTTGTCATTAGTTTCCCAGGAAATAGCAACACATCTTAACCATAACAAAGATGTCAACAAGAATATTTTAATTCTTTTTTCTAGAACTTAAAAATGAGAGACAAGAGAAACACTGAGAGTTACCAAGCCAGTTAGTTTTGTTTCATGCACAGGAAATAGGGAGATCAAATAAAACAATGATATTCTACAAGGATCACACAGATATTATCAGTATAAACGAGTATGTCAGAACAAGGGAGGCAAGAACATGGAGCCTTGGAAAGTCATCAATTTATTTTAATTTTTTCTCCCCCCACTTCTCTCTCTCTCTCTTTCGATTAAACACACAAACACACACACACACACACACACACACACACGTGTGTATACTTACTTGCTGTATGTATGTGTGTATCCTCAAAATGATAGTTGTATATGACTTTTTGAAGAGCATTCTGTAATGCACACAGTAAGTAACTCCTACTGGAAATAAAAGGTCTTTTCACTAATGAAAATGATCCGGAGTATGGTTCCGGAGTATACAAACTTGGCTCTTACACAGACATACCGTATCCTATTAATTAATATATTTACTTGGTGAAAAAGAGAAAAGACTGCCTTGGGGGAAAAAAGGAGAGGGTGGTAGTTAATAAAACGCCTTATGGGGAATTCACAAATCCCAGAAAATACAGCACTCTCCTTTCTACTTTATATACTCAGACACCATTTTGAATCCTATATTCCCTCCTGGGCCAGACACATGACAAGGGCAATACTTTACTAGAGAAGAACCCAAGAAAGGCAATCAAACTACTCAGAAAAAACAACTGTTAAGAAACTAAGGTCACTTAAGTCTGCACATAAGGAAAATGTGACTAATTTATTTAATGGCTGTCATAAAGGGATTAGATCTACTCTATGGTGCTTTCCAAAATAGGCACACTCAGTGTTTTACTCATTTAAAAAATAAAACTTGGACACATTCTCAGTGTAACATGCTGTGCTAGATGAGGTGGGATATACAAAGGTAATCAGACAAAAATCTTGTTCTCACGGAGTATACAGTCGAAGGAAATTTAAGGCATCAAGTTAGGGTATGTGCACTGTCGAGGATCTGGAACAGTGCGTGGTATATAATGGACACTTGGTAAATATTTGTCTGAATGAGTAAATGACTGCAACTCTCATCCCCATGGATCTTACAACTCCCTGCCTGACGGAGTTCCATCAGCTGATGTGGCTGCCCCATGTTCTCCATCAAAGGGTAGGCAACCTTCCCAAATGGAGACGAGCTATTCTATTCGTCTCCACAAGCAGGAGGGGAGGGAGAGGGAGGGAGGGAGAGGGACTCTCAGCAGACTCTGTGCTGAGCAGGGAGCCTGATGAGGGGCTCCATCAAAACACCCTGGGATCACCCCCTGAGTGGAAACCAAGAGTCAAATGTTTAACCGACTGCACCCCCCAGGTACCCTGAGATGAGCCATTCTTTATTCACCATATAAGTACAAATACACAAGGCAGAAATGATCACCTGCCAGAGAAGACACCCAAAAAGTGCTATGTGAGTTTAGAAGCTGAAGAAATTAAAAATAAAAATTACAGGAAGGCAGATTTTAGCTCAGTCTAATAATTGAAGATGCCCAACCAAGAAACAAGTACTACCGAACTCCCAGCTCACCAAATTGAAACTGTTCCTTCTGAAGCCTCTCGTCTGAGGGTTACTTTACACTGTTCTGCCCTCCATTATCTGGAAATACAGTCTAGGGCTATTCATTTTACAGGGTCATCAGGAATACAGTCTGCTCTAAATCACAGAGTCTGCCAAGTAGAATGGTTTGCCTACACCAAAAGTGGGTAATGAACAAATCAGCCCTCCAAATCTTTCAGTATAAAGCTAATTCTTCCCTGATCAAGAACCACAGCTTCACACAGGCTCTAGAGAGTATTTCTGTTATCTGGGCCTTTCTAAGGTATATCACACATTCTTAGATAGAACTATGAGACAATAAGTCTTCAGAGATTGGTCACTATTACATACATACATCTACTGGTCTAGTTGCTACTAAAGAAATTTTATCTAGAGAACCACTGAGTTGTGTGGACAGATCAACCTGAGTTCTCCCGAGTATCGTATGACTTTAGCAAATGCCTTTAAGTGAAATGAAAAAATCCTTTGAGACCCGGTTTTTAAAAGTGTTATACTTAAGAGTTGATGCCTTCATTTGCTGACAACTCTGTGTACCATTTGCTGGTAGCAAAACACGATCCCCAAATCATCTGTCGATGACTCTACTTCCATAAAGGGAAACCTCAGCGTATCCTTCTATCACGTACATATTTTTAAATAAATAAGCAATAAAATGTAATTATCTTGATTTTAAAGACTGAAAACGCAATATAAAAGAAACATTAAGTACTTTGTGTTTTTTGAGGTATGTACACCTCTACTTTGCAATACCTAACTTCATTTAGCACTCTTCCTTTACAGATGTTCTGAGTGATTTAATTTCAAAGAAAAGCCCTAGCAATGCGTCATGTGGCAACTGTGTGTGGCCAAGGAGACTCAAAATGGAGGCATGCTGGAGCTCGTAGTAAATGCCTCAAGCTAACAGGACAATGGCAGCCTTTACTGTATAAGCATTTTCATGAACTTACAATGTAGAACAGAACTATCACAGGCAACCTATGAACCCAAACCAGAATGCTGACATATGTGACAGGAGTCTATGCTCTTTAATTTTTAAAAATTAGGTGACAATTGAATGCATGAGGATTTTACACAATAATTAAAGGCATCTGACTTTCTGCTTGTTTTTCGAATTTAGACAATCTGGCACGACTGGGATTATCTTCTAAATGACAGTGATTAGCAGGACCCCACAGAGGCTAGCCCCTCCAGTTTGGCTAAGTCTCCATTTACGCCAAAGTCACTCATTTACGTTATCAGTCAAGCTCCTGTTAAGTCTGTGACCTTTTATTTCAAGGAAGAAATGTCTAATGAAGGGAGATAAAAGCAACGATAATACAAAGAAAACCCAGATAATCTCAATATAATCAGGTACACATTTACACACACAGAATTCTAAGCATTCATGAATGTTAACTCCTTCTGGACTTCAACCATGAATCAGAATGGCCCTACTGACCAATGCCCACCATGAGATATTTCATTTGTTCACTTCACTGCGGATGTTTCACTTATGGATAGCTGACAGTGAGGGTCATCTTGAAAGGCTCCAGAACGATAAACTGGTAATGAAGGAATTATGAAACGGTGTCCTCCTCTGCCACCTTCCCCCACCGCCGAAAATCCAAGAATTTTCCATGGATGAAGATGGCAGAAAATACTAACCTAACATGTATTTATCACAAAAAATCATGTGTTGTGTAATTTTAAGAACACTTCCTTATTCCAAATTGCTAATTTGGAGTTGATATTGATATAATCTTCCAAAATGTTGCTAATATGATTGAGTCTTCTCCTTCCCCCAGCCTCCTTACATTCAGATGCTGGTACTAAGCATAATGTTAAGCATTGTAATTCTGCCTTTATTAGATTCAGGTATATAAATGGCATCCCAGTGAGCGTGGTGAATTTTGATCATTATTCCTCCACTCAAGTTATGTTCATCTTCCTGCTGGGAGGATGATCACAGAGTTTTACCACAAGCCCAAGGGACCCATTATTTATTATATTACATTTTATGGTGTGGAGTAAATAAATAGCATTAAAGTGCTAAATTCATTCACAGAGATGAACTGCATTCATAAACCGGAGAAATTCTTTAAATCAAGCCTATGCTGCTAATAGGCTCTTCATAAAAATGCAGAAAACATCCATTGTAATATGGCAGCAATAAAAGGAGGCAGCTGGGTTAACACACAGAAATATCAGAAGGCAAACATTCTAGGCAAGGCACACAAATGGCATATAACCAAATCACAAGGTTAAACACACAAACCTCACTTACTAATCTGTCGTTTTCATTGTAAGTGGGCTGTAATAATTCACACCTTAAAAATAATATAATTATCATAACAGAATTCAAAATAAGCTAAGGGTAACAATGTGTGAAGAATTCAGCAACCCCAAGCCCTCTTAAGACATGCCTTAATTAGCCATGCATTTTGTCTTAATCAGCGTGTCTTACATTAAAAGGCCATTTAGAAGGGAATGTGTGTGCATTTGTCTTTTGTATTATATATAATCCACTCCCATTTCCATCTCTGATTTCTAGGGTCTCCCACATTGCTTTTGGTATGGCTTTTGACTATAAAAGATTTTCTTGCCACCAATCCAAAGGGATTTTCTTTCCCCATTCCTCATGTGACTTTTAATCACTTAAGGTAACCTACAATTCTGTATTTCTTTCTTGGTAGATATAAACTCAGTAGTGCTTGAGACTGACACAGATTTCTTGCCGCCCTTGGACTTCACTACGGAAAGTCACTGTGGGTCTCAAGCGTCAGGCCCCATACTACCCTAGCATCTGTTCCTCCTTATACAGTGCGGTGCCAACACTACCCACATGACTGAGTATTTTTAACAATAGGAAGGATAATGAATTTTCTGTGTCAATTACAACATTCACTGAGTACTTTAAGGTGGTACAATACAAAAATAAAGAACAAGGAAAGAGAGTATTAACAAAGTATCATGGTAATTATTTGAAATCATACTTAAGAGGAGAACCATAGAAACTATAATCAACATATGAAAGGGGGCAAGAGAAAGGCATGGGTGCTGTGTCTTTGTTTTCGAGATTCCTCTTTAAGCTCATCAGAGATCATCAGAAGCTGTGTATCAAATACAGAATGGAAGCTAAGGCAGAGCCAGGTGCCCAGAACGAAGTCAGAAGTCTGGAGGCAAGGGAGAGATTCCAAATGAAAGCGTATGAGGGAACAGCAAGACAAGCCAACAATGAGTGTGGGTAGACCCAGCAACAATCTGAGTTAGGGCGCACATAGGAACAATGAATGGAACTTTTCAAGATGGGAATAAATGAGGAAAAGAACAAGGGAAAAAATACACAAGAGAATAGGCAGAAGAAACCAAGTTGACATCAGCACAGAGTCCAGAAGAATGAACAGGGAATTTGGAAAAGGGAAAAAAAAATAGATTGAGATATCACCATAACCAACTTAGTAACTCACACCAGTGTTTCAGGGATTTGGGGTAAAATTACTTGCTTCTTCCCAGCCAATCCTAGAAACTTATTCATTTGATCCGAAAGGCTGTGCCAAAAGGCCAAGCATAGAGTTTTCAACTTCCCTACCAGGAATTCCCTTTAAAAGGAGTTCCTTTAAGGAATCAACACTTGAAAGGCAGAGTAAGGAAGAGGGAGGCGGGGCCCAGGCAGATAATTGGTTCTTTCACTTCGCCTCCAGAGATAAAAGGTGCTGAGACAGTCTGGGTACCAGCTTCTCCAAAGTCAAGTCCTGTGAGGACCAGTCAGGGGAGTATGGAGGCAGGTCCTGCTGAGTAAGCAGGAATGAGCCCAGTGTGGGATTTCCAGAAGGGAGGTGTAAAATTTCAGTGCGCTGACATTACATGAGGGAGCATATTTCCTGAAAATGAGTTTGTAAAAGCTGATCGATTCATTTGTTTGTTCAACATTCTTCACTTTGCAAACATGTATAAAGCAACAATTGTTTGCTGGGCTGGAGGACAGCCGTTTTTCAAGAGGCAAGACCTTAAGTGATTCGCTGTGTAATGAGGGTGATGGAGAGCCTTGCAGCATCTGACAGAGCTGTCCCCTTTCCTTAAGACACCTCCTTCCCTTGGTTGCCTAAAAACTAGCTTCTCTTGGTCTTTTGCTTCCTCACTGTCTGTTCCTTTTTAAAAAAGCTCTGTCAGGAGCTCTGCCTCTTCCCAACCTACACGATGGAGGTCGCAGGTCTTGGAAGTCTTTTCTATACCTGTGCTTCCACCCAAGTGGATTGTATCCTGTCTCAGGGCCTTTCACAGCCCTGGAATGTTGGTGACTTTCAAATTTATATCTGTGGGGTGTCTGGGTGGCTCAGTTGTTGGGCATCTGCCTTTGGCTCAGGTCATGATCCCAGGGTCCTGGGATGGAGCCCCACATCAAGCGCCCCGCTCAGCGGGAAGCCTACTTCTCCCTCTCACACTCCTCCCCTGCTTGTGTTCCTTCTCTCTCGCTGTGTCTCTCTCTGTCAAGTAAGTAAATAAAGTCTTAAAAAAAAAAGTATATCTATGGTCTTCCATGCGGATCAGTACCGTAGCTCTAACTGCATGTGACTCTCCCATTTTTTTTTCCATTTAAATTCATTAAAATAAAGACAAATAAGAAATTAGCCAGTTGCACTAGCCACAACTGAAGTGCTTAACAGCCACGTGGCTAATGGCTATCATATCAGACAGTGAAGTTATAAAAAAAAGTTCTACTGGACAACGCTGGTTTAGTTCTCACTTCCAAACTGTAGAGTCTTGTATCCAACTAACCACTCAACATACAGACTTGGCTAATATAACAGGCGCCTCAAATTTCCATCTTCAAGACTGAACTCAGGATCTTACCCCCAACTAGCTCTTCCTGCAATCTTCACCCTCTTTGGAAATCCCACCTTCATTCTTCTTGCTGCTTGGGTCAAAAACCTTTGAGATCTGTTTAACTCCTCTTTTTCTCACACTCCTATTCAACCCACTGGCCAGTCTTCCCAGTCTTCCCAGGACATCCAGAGTGGGACCCCCTCTCACCTACACTGCTGCCAACCTAGTTCATGTCATCATTTCTAACCCAAATTATTGCAGTGGTTTTTTATTCTTTGCTACTACTTTTGTCCCCTTATGGTACATTTATCACATGGCAGCCAAAGCAATCCTTTACAAAGTTAAATCAGATTACGACATTCCTCTTTTCAAAAGTCTCCAATAGTTTCCCACCTCGCCCACGGTAAAATTCCAAATGCTTAGCACCATCTAAAAGGCCTTAGGGGGAGAGGACGGGGATTAAGAAGGGCACTTGTTGGGATGAGCACTGGGGTTTGTACGGAAGTGCTGAATCACTCTATCTATACACCCGAAACTAAAATTACTCTGTATGTTAAGTGGAAATTAAATAAAAACATGTAAACTCTTTCCTCTGCCTAGAAGCCTTCTTTCCTAGGTATCTCATGGTTGGCTGCTTCCTAATTTCATTCAAGTCTTTGCCTGAACACTTTCTCCCAACACCTTATATAAAACAGCAACTTATCTGCCTCCTTTCCACCCTGCTTTCTTTTTCTTCAAGTATTTACCATCCTGAGGTATTTTAATTTGTTTATCGTCTGAATCTCCCATTAGAATATAAACTCCTTAAGAGCAGGGACTTCATTTGTTTCGTTGCTTGATGCATATTAGAAGCTAAATAAATATTTGTTAAATACAAACAAAACACTGTATCATGGTGGTGAATGCCCTCACACAGGAATGTATACGAATGTTCTCCAGATCCTTCAACCAGCTGGGACTATCTCCATTGGGCAAACAATACCCACAAGTGTAGAGACTCGGGTCCTATCGAACACACACACAGATCCCCCAGCTTAGCCCTTGTTTTCTCCCCCTGCCCCCACTTCACAACGGCCCCCCCCGCACTGATGCCGAGGCCGGCTCTACACTCAGGCAGCCTCATCACCCACAGCCCTGACCTGGGACGTCTGACAACTCTCCTCCTTACCCACTGCTGGAAACATCCTTCCTTGTCCATCTCCGGGCACCACGGCAGGCTCCGCAAGCACCAAAGACAGCTTGCTCTGCCCCTCATCTCTCCCCTCAAGACATGGCCTCGTTGAAGAAGGGAGCATCTGTGCTGAGGCACTGGTAGGGCCAATGCAGAAGGGAAAGGTGAGCGCCATCTTGTCCAAAGAGAGGGAGTTCACCCAATACGCCTTGGCAACTAGGAAGGGGAAGACGACGTTGTAGGACACAAAGAGAGAGGCTAAAAGGGGAGAACAATCCTGATGGGCCTACCAAGAAGGACCTGCATCCTCCCCGCCATGCGCAGACTTGCCCTTCCCAGAACTACCATTGCACCCAGGTCATGTTATGCTCCTCACATCACCCAGGTCATGTTATGCTCCTCACATCAGTGACCCCTGGAAACTGCCCCTCACCACCTACCTCTCTCAAGTATGAAACCTCGGCCCTGCTCTTTGGTAACCACAAGTAGGGCATGTTGAGGGTAATGTCCTTATTCTCTAAAATAAGAAGGTTGGACTGGATGATCTCTAAGGTCTCTTTTATTTACCAAGTCCCAGCAGGGCCTATGAACTTCTAACCCTGCTGCCAGGTTTCAGTAGAAGGAGATGTGCTCCCAGAATCTCAAGCCGACTCTAAATCCATTGCCAGACACAAATTTTAGTTAAATTTGAGAAAGCTACAGTAAGACACTAGAGATAGATGGTGGGTAACACTGTTTTGCAGAGGTTTGTACCAAATAAGATTATTTCTATGAGAAAATGCATTCTGAGTTCCAAACAACTAACTAATAAATGAACCAGACATATGAACTATAATCTGTTCACAAATATAAAACTATACTCTTATGATGCTATTGGGTGTCCTGTTACAGAAAAGCTTCAGAAAATAGGCAGTTTGGCAAACGACCCTGAACATGACCTAAAGATGCCCACGGACTATTATACAATGTATGTGTACATTTTTACTTGACTTCCATGCATTTCTGGGACACATTTAGGAGAAAAGCAAGGCCCCGTCTTATAACTTATCTTCCATTCATACATTTAATGGCTTTTATTAACCCTGCCTAGATTTATTGCACTTCTTTTGACATTAAAAAACAAACAAACAAATAAACATTCAGAATATAACCTACAGAGGGCTTCTGTAGTACACAGATTTTGACAGTGCATCACTACACTCATCTGCGGGGAACAGAGGAGGGACACTTCCCAGCGCCCAAGACACAACATGGTTGTTTAGCTAAAACACTCTAAACATGATGAGGGAATACACAGCAGCTGAACAAACTGCAAAGACATTCTGTTGGAAACGGGCAAAAAGCATTTATTGTAAAGGCTATCGTTCATTTATTTGATTATAAAGACTATTTATGTAGTTGTTTATACCATACCTGCTGGTTCTTAGAAGTTCCAAGTCTTTTTTTTTTTTTTTTTTTTTTTTAAGTTTTTTTTTATTTATTTGACAGACAGAGATCACAAGTAGGCAGAGAGGCAGGCGGAGAGAAAGGAGGAAGCAGGCTCCCCGCTGAGCAGAGAGCCCGATGCGGGGCTTGATCCCAGGACCCTGGGATCATGACCTGAGCTGAAGGCAGAGGCATTAACCCACTGAGCCACCCATGGGCCCCAGAAGTTCCAAGTCTTTGAGGTAGAAAACTTGTGATCAGGTATCATCTGAGATGGGATCTGGTATCATGGAAGAGTCGGGAGACTTGGATTGTTTTAGGCTCTGCTACTTCTAAATCCTAGGTAAGTCACAAAGCTTTACTATACTAGTTCCAAATTCCTCTCAAGTTGAATATAGGGGCTAGACTAGGTGACTGGTAATCTTTTCATGAACACAAATCTATAGCTTGAGCTTAAGTGTGCTTGGCAGGGAAGCAGTCTATTTCTCTTCCATTGGCTGCTACGTAGCTGGGGTGAAAAGCAGCTTCACAGAATGAGACGGAATCTTTAACGGCTATTCTGGCAAAGTTGGGCTGTCTGCCCACGATCACTTTCAGCGCTGATTGGCAAGTGGATGGGCAGAAATGGCCATGTCATCAGTTGTTTCCAGTGTGTTCTAAAGAACACTAGCCCCCAAATCCTTGACTAATGTGTTTATTGTTCAGATAACCTTAAAAAAATGTTATATACACTATTTGCCTCTGCAAAGTCACAGAGAGCCATGTGTATGAAAGGCTCTGAAAAGTTCTGCAATAAAGAGCTGCTTATTTTAGTAACAGGCAAACAAAAAAGTATATTACAATTTTCATGGTACTAAAATGAATTTACTAAAATAGGGTTTCTTGGAAATAAGGAACTGAGTCTTAATTCACCTTTTGGCCTCGGCCCCGAGCACAGCATCTGATACATAACAATGCTCACGATTTCTGAAAAACTGAGTGATGAAACCTGGAAGAGCCTAGAATCTGGAAGCACGGCTGATGTTCTTCTGAGGTCTTATCTATACCTAAAGTCACCAGTAAAATGTATCAGGAAAGTGCAAATGCAAAAGTAAAATGTATAACAACAAAACAACAGCTTTCTAAGAGGACGAAAGAGTAAACTCAAGCCAGTACATTCCATCGGAATACTCTCCTCAAGCAGTAAAGGAGGAAAACTAGAAACAAAATATACCGCGTGGGGCTTAGGAAAGTATTATGTTCCACAGGCGCTCAATCAACATTAGCTGATGCTTCCTAGCAGTGTCCGTAACTTATTTACCCACTCGTGCTCTCAATGCCTAAATTTCCCTGTCTATAAAACAAACAAATATTTACTGCAAGATAAAACAGCAATCCATACTCTCTGAGGAGCTGGGAGGCTCACTTCATGGTACAGGAACATCTGGAAAGAGGCCGATGATGGATGGCATGTCCATCACCGTCAGCATCACAACTGTGATTGTGGTGAGCGGGCAAGAGAGGCAACAGGCCCACTCTCCCGGCTCCGGGGTTCGCTGTCGTGGGAGATGTGTCCCTTCCACACACCCACGCAATGCTCAGTTTCTTTTCTTTTCTTTTTTTTTTTTTTTTAAGATTTTATTTATTTATTTGACAGAGAGAAATCACAGGTAAGCAGAGAGGCAGGCAGAGAGAGGAGGAAGCAGGCTTCTCGCGGAGCAGAGAGCCTGATGCGGGGCTCGATCCCAGGACCCTGGGATCATGACCTGAGCCGAAGGCAGAGGCTTTAACCCACTGAGCCACCCAGGCGCCCCTCACTGCTCAGTTTCTTAGGGCAGGGCGGAAAAGATGAGAATTGACTGCTAAGGCAATAAAAGCAAATGTAGCTCGGTTCCTGTTATTTGCATTAATAAAGATTTCCTTTTTTGATCTATGACAAATATTTCTGCCCACAAAGCATTTAGAAATTAAATTATTTACTAGTAAATTATTTACTAGCAAGACAGAATAGAATAGTTAAAAACAAAGCAAAACAAGGTACAGGTTGGGGCTTCGAACAGAGTTGGGAGAGGAGGAAAAAAAAAAAGGTTTGATTAGAATCTTGACCGAATACCACAGGTTCCTAATGCATCAGTTTGTAAATTACTTGAGAACAGGGACCGTGACCATCACTCTGACATCCCTAGTGACTGGCACAGTGTCTGGAATACATTACGCATGGAGGAGAGGCTGAAGAAAGGAGAATGCATGAATACCCATGCCTTAGTGTTTCATCCAGTAATAATGAAAACATATCCAGCTACGTAAGGGCTGACACTAATGATTCAGTTGTTTGTAAAATGCTTTCAAGGAAAATTTAAAATGTTTCCACCCTCATTAGCAGAAGCTTTGAAAGTAGCAGAAGAAGGGGGGAAAGCCCCCCAGCATCTGCATACTCTCTGTAACGTCCACCAGCTTCATGTAGGACATGGCTACCAAACTCTACAGCAGTCACCCCAATTCATTCTGGAGAAAAATCACTGCTTCCAACATAATACACTAAAACAAATTTATAAATGTTAATAAAATTTTTAAAAGGTCAGGTCACTCCTTCCTATAACATATGTCAGGGGGAACCTAAAACATCTCAGTATCAGGTCATTGGCAGGACAGCTATGACATTAAAGAATGGAGAAAATGGAATTTTTTTTCTCTTTTAAAATTAGTTAACCAGCACATCTGTCTGCTTCCCCCTGGCTGCCTGGTATGCAGCAAGCACTGTAACAGGGGAAATTTACTGAAACTTACCATTAAATCAATATGGCCAAGCTCTCTACAAGGGGCTGCAAGAGTCATGCATGTGAGAAAGCTGAAGGGAACAAATGGACACTGAAAATAAGAACAAAAATGTTTTTTAAAAGTAAAGGGGAAAAAAAAAAGTAAAGGTACTCTTCAAATTTCCAAATTTCACAGATCAGGCAGCAAAGCCAGGGTCTTGAAATTTGCCTTATAATCCTTTCTTCCTAGGTTAAAATTAGAGATAGCTCTCTTATTCAAAAATCTAGCATGAAAATGATAGACAAAAGTGAGAGTTCTGGCTGAATTATCAGAAATTACTTTGGAGGAAGGTAATAAAACTGGATTTATAGAAAAAAACCCTACCAGCATTTTATTTAGTGACAAATGGAGATGCTATTTCTTCTTCTTTTTTTTTTTTTTTTTTTTTCCTTTTGGCTCATCCATGGAGATTCAGAGGGCAGGGAAATATGTTGTCAAATAATTCTGCTGGAGAGTAAAATGTGTTCTGAATATCTGAGAAGCAAACAGTGAAAATACAGTCTGTGTAGGTCATACTGACATTCTGACTAGATTAGAAATAATAAATAAGTATATTTATATGTATATGAAATATATATATAAAAGATACATTTACTATAAAATCTGGTGTCTCCAAGAGCTGACCATAAATCCATACATAACCCAATTATCTAAATTTATAGAATATACTAGGAAGATTGCTTTGCAAGTCTTAGAACACTTCAGTTTTATAACTGAAAGGAGTCTTAGAGATCAACTTGGTTAATAGGGGCACCTGGGTGGCTCAGTGGGTTAAAACCTCTGCTTTTGGCTCAGGTCATGATCCCAGGATCCTGGGATTGAGCCCCGCATCGGGCTCTCTGCTCGGCAGGGAGCCTGCTTCCCTTCCTCTCTCTCTCTGCCTGCCTCTCTGCCTACTTGTGATCTCTCTGTCAAATAAATAAATAAAATCTTTAAAAAAAAATGTTTACGGTATTTATAAGGCATATTTATACATTTGTGTTTGATCCTCATAACCATCACGGGCAATACAGGAAGTTAACTGATTGATCCAAGACTCCCCAGCTGTCCAAGGGGAAAAGCACGTCTAGGTAAACAAACTCTTCACTAAATTAAGAATGGGAAAGGAATCCACGGGAAACAATCACTATAATAAAGGTGTAAGTGCCTATAAGTAAAAATAACAGGCAACTAAAAGAATCACTTTTACAACCTGCATGACAATACACTTACCACAGAAACGGAAACAAATGAACATTCCAGGTTGCTACTGAAGATAAAGAGGACAGCACTGCTATTTAATACAGCAGAGTCCCCCATCACTGTACAATGTCAATGGCGTAAGTATCTTTTACAGTCAGAATGCATGTGCTTACAGAAAGGAAAGGAAAAACAGAGATACCATGAAAATCACCTTGAACTTGGCCTGCGGGCTGTTTCTTTGCGTTTTTGTATGTGGTTCTGTTTTGTCTTTTTTCATTACCATTATCTAAAGAAGGAAAAATCCCCACCTTGCATGGCAGCCGAGCCCACAGAGACCCATTTTGTCACAGGCCATTAGTGTTCATCATTACATAGCTTAATGCAGTTGTCTGTTCCCTTTAGTGAACTCTGCATAGATTTATCTTCAGCTAATGCTGCAGAGGCTAAGGGAAGCTACGAAGGTCTCTGGGTTTGTTTGCCTTTATGGGAAGCATTTTTAAATCATTCTGGGCCAAAGGACCCTACAGAGTTGGAGAAGGTAATATGTGCTTCTCCCTTCATACTGGCTCTAACAGGCAATGTTCACTCACAGAGAAAACGATCTGGACACACTCAGAGGCACCTTTGTTCCGTGGTGGAGAGCTCTTATCTTGGCTCTGCAGTTCAGAAATCTAGAGAAGGTTTTATGCACAGACACACATATACGTGCATATCCTGAACTTCACAACCCTATCTGAGACTCTGGAACTTCACTCACTCACTCACCAAACATATATTGAAGGTCTCCTTGTCTGGTACCATTCTAAGTAATAGGGAAAAAACAGTGAACCAAACAGACAAAAGTCCCTACCCTTATGCAACTTATACTCTTAGTGGGTAAGTGGGGACAGTCAAATCAGACGGATACAAGATAAAGTATGCAAATGGAGACCAGGGAAACGGGGCGACAGGGACAGGCATATTACAAGTCTAAACAGGACAGCCACCAAAAGCTTTATTAGGACAGTAATACGTGAGAAGCGCCTTAAAAGCGTTAAGGTAGTGACTCACAGGGGTGGCTGGTGGAAGAACACTAGTGTTATTCAAAGGTTCAAGAAGTTCAAGGAGAACAGTATGGATGGAACAAAGTGATCTACAGAGAGGGCTGCAGAAAATGCACTGAGCAGCAAAGGGTAGGGGCAGATCACATAGGGCCTTCTAAGTCACTGGGAAAAACTCTGGTTTTTCCTCTGCATGAATTGTTACCAGAGAATTTTGAGCCCCGAAGTTTATATGACGTAACTTAACACTGACACAGGATCGCTATGGCTGAAAGGGAGGAAAGCAAGAGATCAAGCTTGAGACTAGTTAGGAGCCTAATTCAATTCTCCAGGAAGGAATGATGGCGGCAGAGAGCAGGAAAGTAACTATGAAGGTGGTGAACAATGCTTCGATTCCGGGGTTTACTTACGGAAAAGTCCAAAGGATGTGTTGACGGACTGTATCGGGGGTGTGAGAAGAAGAGCAGATTCCTAGGCTTTTGGTCCGAGCAACTGGGCCAACGGTGCTGCTTTCTGTTGAGGTGGGGAACTCTGTAAAAGGTGGCAGTTGGTGATAGATGGTGCGGAGCACTGGGATCTCGGTTTTGGACATTTTGAATGTGAGAGTCCCATGTGACAAAGCAGCAGACGTGTCAGGTAAACCAAAAGACCTAGGCTTTCCGGCTGGAGACCGTGGCGGCAGTCCGGGCGGGAGATAGGAATTTGGCAGTCATCTGCTTGAGGTGGGTTTTAAAGTCCTAAGACAGGCTGAGCCCACCAGGAAGGTGAAGGTGGCTGAGAACCAAATCCTGGGCACTCCAGACCGAGAGGTCAGGGCGGTGCGGGGGACACTCACGAGGAGGGAAGTGAGCAGAGTGCATTATCCTGGGGGTCAAGAGACGAGACGCTCTGAGTAGGAGAGGACAGAAGCCGTCCCCCGTACTGTAGTTTTAATGACGCATAGAAGGGGTCGGTCACAAGAATGGGACACTCTGTGCTGACTAGCAGGAAAAGGGAAGACCGGGAGAGAATGCACAGAAAGGGAAGCTGGGGGTTATACCTGCTCTCTGCCATCCCTTTCTCTGTTCCAATTTCTCCAGTGAGGGAAAAACAAGAGGAAATTAGCCTTATTCCCTACACGTGTTATAGTTATGAAAACTGACCAAGCCTGCCCCATGTTTTGAGGTCTTGGGAAAAAAGCACAGGAATACTTACTCCCAGCAGAGCCCACGACTAACATTGATTCCACCACCTGTTGCCATCTGTCTGCTACTGCTCTGACTGCATCTTCTCAGGCCAGACAAAGACATTCTGATATTCTTCTGCTGTTCTCAGCAGAGCAGACACTCAGCTACTACCAACCCCCCCCCCCACCAAAACTTTTTCTTATATATGGACTTATTTATGTATTTTGAAGGTGAAAAGGAATGGGACAAAGAAAGGGAGTGTCAAATAGGCTCTCATTTGCTAGAAACTGTGCAGAACTATTATCGTCAACAAAGTAATGCTCTTGAATGGAACATCCAAGGATAATGATTGAGTCAACAAGTCCGAAGCTGCAAAAATGAACGACATATTGAGGTATGATTAAATACCGCACTCAAAATTGCTCCACTCCAAGCTCCCGGAGACACAGAATCGCTCTATCTAATAATTTCTCCTCTTCTTGATTTTTCGGCAGCTTTTAATAACTCTCTCCTCCTCTAAACCCTCTGGCATCGTTTCCGTAACCGGCTTTACTTGTTCTTTGCTGGCTCATCACTTCCCTCGTCCTCTTTACGTGGCGGGTTCCAAGATTAAATTGACCTCAGCTTTCAATTCTATTCAAGGCTTAAAAAATCCCCTCTATGCATAAAATACAGGGATTAAGAGCTCGGATTTAAACATCATCAAGATTTCCACTGAAATCTCACTGTAACACTTACTAGTTGTGTGACCTACAGCAAACTAGAAAAATCTTTTCTGCACCAGTTTCCTCATCTGTACCATTGCCCCATATCCTCATGGATATTAATGCTATCTGCTTTATGGAGTTCTGCGAAGGTTTAATGAACTAATCCACGCAAGGCTCAACATCAAGACTGGCATGTATTAAGCATGCAAAAAATATTGACTATTAGTGTGATTCCCAAATATAAATTCCTAGCTCTGGCCTCTCTTTATTCCAAGGGCACTTTCTCCTGCCTACTAGAATTAGTCATTTGAATCCCTCAAACTCTCTGTGAACTCAAAACAAAATAATTTAGTATATGTGGATTAAAGAAAATCTACTGTTGAACCATTAGTAAGTCAATTACAGCAAATCATTCAATAAATGTTAGCCTAAGAGAGTAATGAATAAAATGGCATTTCACTATTGGAAAAATAACTTGAAATAAAGACAGTGTCTAGAAAGTATTTAGCCTATGCCTCCTGCAATGCTGTCCTGTCCCACTTTTTTTGCCTTACCAGGCTGCATCTGGTCCAGTTTCATTCTTACAAGTTTTACTAATAAAAACAGTATGTTTAAAAAAAAAACCAAACACAGTATGTTTATTCCATCAATCATCTTTGCCCACCCTAGACAAAAGTTACTGGTCTAGGAAATGTCTTAGGAACTTTAGAACCCCATGATTCTAAGGCATTTTTCTCTTTTAAAAACAATACACAACAAAACAAAACCAAAAAAACCCCTCTTATTATTAATGTATTTCCAGTAACAAATTGCTTCCATTTCAAATATTGTATCCTGGGGTGCCTGGATGGCTCAGTCAGTAAAGCAGTCAACTCTTGATTATGGCTCAAGTCATAACCTCAGGGTTGTGGGATCGAGCCCCACGTCAGGCTCTGCACTCAGCAGGGCGTCTGCTTGAGATCCCCTCTCTCCCTTTCCCTCCGCACCCACCTCCACTTGTGCATGCTCTCTCTCAAATAGATAAATAAAATCTTTAAAAAATGTATTTTATTCTATTATCCTAAGATTGTTAGGGAGGTAGTACTAAGAACACGGAGCACCGACTCACAGTGGTCCTGGCGCACTTACGAACGCACTCAGAGGCACGTTCTCACACCACACTCCCGCTGGATACGTCGCTCACTGCTTCTTTTTAACGGGATACTCTATTTGCTGTCAAGACCTAAATTGGCCAATAATCTTATCTGAAATATAGATTCTCACTGCCATCACACTTCTTTTATTTCACAAATATATAGCCCTTCACCATAAACACTTGATAAAATATAACCACGGGGCCCATCAAATGTGTCTTTTACCATATCTGTGTGCACTTCCTATATTCTCCATAGCTATAAACTTTTCACTTTGAAGAAGGAGATGGATGGATTATCATGGTTTAGAGGTAGTCACTCAAATGCACAGATTTCCTCCTGAATTGCTCCGTGACCACAGGCAGTAAGATGTGTATATGGTTCACGGTAATTTTGTGCTTCTTTCCCTCCAATGGCAGGTTTTTTTTTTTTTTTTTTTTTTAATTCAAGAAGAGTTGACATACAATATCTTATTCGTTTCAGGTGTTCCACAGAGTGCTGTGACAATTTTATACATTACACAGTGCTCCCCACAGTACGTGAGGTCCCCATCGGTCACCACATAAAGGTAGTACTATTGACTATATTCTCTATGCTCTACTTTTCATCCCCATGACTTACTTGATAACTGGAAGCGTGCACCTCTCAAAGTGGGACTTCCCAGAGCCTTACCCTTGGAATACACAGCTGCTCAGGGAGCAACAGAGACTCAGAAAAGCATGTGAGTAGGGCGCGCTCACGCCCTTGCTCCCCTCCGTTTCAGCTATCTCTACCGCTCTTCCCCTCCACCCCGCCCCCCGTGAAAAAGCCCCGGCTGGCTTGAGCGGTGTGCTGGTGAGCACGCTCAAAGTCCGACAAATAGAGGAGTTCAAATTTTAAATTCACTGTATGGTATTGTGTTCAGTGACCTTGAGCAAATAATTTTAATCTCTTTCGCAGATTCCTGATTTTCGAAATTAAATGACTGTTCTGAAAATGAGGAGAAGTCAAGGCGTGAAAAGTCAGTGGTATACAACAAGCACTTAATAAATAGCCGTTCCCGGGCACAGCCTGGCACTGGCACAGCTTCCCTTTCCACTAAACCTGCACTCCATTTTAATGACATGTTTGGTGTGTAGCCCCGCAGAATCGAAGTGGCATTGGGTCTCCCCATCAAGTAATCAGAAAGAAAAAAGAAGTTAAGAGAAGAATGGTGGGGCGAGAAGAAAGGAAAACTCTAAATTGCACTCAAAGGTTTAACACTCTTCAGACTGGATGCTTTTAACATTTGCAGGGTTCCACTAGGCTCATTCAGTGGAGACTGTGTACTTTCCCGTGGCTTACAGAGATCAGCATAAAACAAACCCACCAGCCATTCGAGAGCTGCCTCCTGCTAGCAAGGGGCCTTTCACATGATGCTGCAGAAACGGGACCTCAGAGGGACGGGCATCTTTATCAGCATTCTCTCTCCCCTTCCATTTGTTCTTTTTAAAAATTACTGCAGTCAACACAGGCAGCTGTCTCTCTACGCCTCCACATTTCCCTTCACCCGAGCTCCCAGACAGCAGTTTTCCCCTCCTCACCTCTGCCTGGAAAATACTCAATAAAGAAATGAGTGGAAACAAATTAGTCATTCTGCAGTCTATTGATTAAGCCCCATTAAATCAGGGTCGCATTGGGTGCGCTTTGGGGGAAGGGAAGCAATCAATCCAAGGCTGCAAAAATAAATAAATAAATAAATTAATTAATTAATGGAAACACGCTCAGAAGTTTCAGTCCTTTTTACCTTGTTATTAACATTCAGGCAGTAAGTCCTGAGCATATGGCTCAAGGGCCCTAACAAACCCTACAACCGGGGAAGGGAAAGCGCATTATTAACTCCATACACCGAAGACTGGTGGTAGGCGGGTGCGAGCTTCAGCTTCCAGAGTTGTAGAGAAATGGATGCTAGTAAAAGAAGATGTCCAGAGTGGAAGACAGTTCAGTCAGATCTTACTTATCTCTGGGAAAATCTATGTCCTCGAAAGCTGCTAAAAAAGTAAATTGCCTCTTCCTCTGTCTGAACTAAAGCAAGGAGGGTTTTTCAGAATCCCAAGTGACACACAAAGCTTATGTAACAGCAAGAGTAAGAAGGTGACTGGTGGCCTTTCTGATGCACAGCACAAGAGAAGTCACTGAGACCATGTGATCCTACAGGTTGCCAACCTCCGTGTGTTGAGGAGCCTCCTAGAGAACCTGTTTAAAATGCTGATCCCTTGGGGCGCCTGGGTGACTCAGTGGGTTAAAGCCTTTGCCTTTGGCTCAGGTAATGATCCTGGGGTCCTGGGATCGAGCCCTATATCGGGCTCTCTGCCAAGCGGGGAGCCTGCTTCCTCCTCTTTCTCTCTGCCTGCCTTTCTGCCTACTTGTGATCTCTGTCAAATAAATAAATAAAATAAAATGCTGATCCCGTATGCTGTGGCCAGAGTTCTGACCCTCCAGATCCAAAGTAAGGACCGCGAAGCCAGCTTTTTAATAAATTCTTTTGATGATAATTTAATACAGGTGGTTCTTGGAACACACTTTCACAAACACTGTAAAAGGATAAGACAGAACCAAAATAAGCAATAGTTGTGATTTGTGGGGGGAAAAGTAGAGAGAGATTCAAGTGGCAAAACCAGTCTTTCCTCCCAGCATCCAGGCTCGATGACAAGGCCCTTTGCGCATCCTCAGTAGACATCCACTTTGGGAATACATGAGTGAGTGTCCTTATTTACTGAGCACCTATGTGATCTTCAACAGCTCTAGGAAATTGCTACTACGACTGTATCCTCATGAGCAAGATAAAGAAACCAAGAGGAAACAACTTGCCCAGTGTAACACAAGCAAAATATCGTGCAGCTATGTCCACGCTACCCAACAGTCTACCTGCTCCTGTCCACTTCGGATAGTCCACTGCAAATGGTCTGAAGGTATTTTTCCTAAGAGAGGACACCACGGCGGCTTCTTTCCTGGAGAAATAAGCCCCAAATAATGGTATTTTCTCCCCTTTACCACAAAAACAGCTTCCCTCAATTCTGGAACTCCTCACCTGAACACAGGACAGGAATTTTTAACCTGCTAGTATTCGGTGAGACCCTAGAAATATACTGGGGAGGAGGCGGCCCATAAACACCTGGTTGGGCTTTCAAGCTAAAGTCAAGGAAGAGCAAGGGCTTAGTGACCACACAAGTTCATACCAGCATAATCTGGCGCTGGTAATAGGGAATCAATGAATTTGATAGTCAAGGTCTTAGACTCTCCTAAGTATTCATAGTTATATGTGGCGCTCTCTCTCTCTCTCTCTCTCTCTCTCTCTTCCTTCCACCCCTATGCCTTACTGCCTTTGCAGAGGACAAATTCTCTGATAGGAAAATTCCTCCCCCACTTCTAAGTATAATTCATACCCTGCAGGTCTTAGCATAGACATTTGTTACATTATTATAATATAGTATAAAATACTTATAGTATAGTATAATAATATTAATATATATAATATAATAAAGGCTGTCTCTACTGTATTCTCCTATTCTTTGTGGCACTTACCTGCTTTCTTTGGGAATGCTTATCCTCCCCGCTAGCCTACAAACACGAGGGCTGGGAGTGTTACTCCCTACTGGCTTGCAAAGGACCAGACACATGTATTGGTCTCCCTGTAGCAATACAAGGTGGCTAAAAGCAAAGACCATAACTTGATTTCTCCTGAAAGCACAGATCAAGGCAGACCATTGAAAGATCAATAAAGGGAACCCACAGCTCTTGGTTCTAAATTTTTCCATGTAGCCTCAGTGACCAGTTCCATTATCTTCCAACACAGATTCCACATTCAACCAAGACAGGATCCACACTGATTTGTAAAACAGTATTACCACTCTTGTTAGATGAGAAACTCAAAAACACACTTTTCCAAAATCATATGCTCAGAAAACTGAAGGTCATTTTTACTTAAACCTTTTTTAAGTAGTTTTTTTTTTTGGTGTTTTTGGTTTGTTGTTTTTTTTTTTTTTTTTTTTAAACTTTTACTCTACTTAACCTTTTTTAGTATAAACTAAAAGTCATGTTTATACTAAAAGTCTATCAACCCTCTTTAGTTAAAGTATATTTTTAAATGTGGAGCATCACTGAAATTCAATTCTGTCGAGGCAGTTGGGATAGGTTAACAGAACTTCCAAAGACGTTGGAGATCTATGCTAAAAAAAAAAAAAAAAATGCTCTTAGTGAACAAACTCTATTCTCAGTAACAAAACCCTAGGAACTTAACAGCTATGAGTGGCAGTCTCTCGTTGGCGGTGAATGTTAACCACGAGCAAAGAGAAACTGAGGTCCTCGATTCTCTTCTGCCGGACTTCATTAGGTTAAAAGGAAATGATCGTCCTGTAGGTGGCATGACTTTTTTCTTTCTGTTTTTCTTTTTTAAACCCTGCCTCAGTTCCCACAAGAGATACCATTTTATCTTACTGCACTCACAACAACAACAAATCAAACATCTGCCACTCTCCATGATCTTTCTGGCTGTCTTATCTTCACAGGATATGTTAGATTAGATGAACACATTTTTTTCCTAAGTGTTATTTATTCTTTGAAATGCTCTTCTGAATTCTTCTCAGGCCCCCAGATCAGATATTTCTCCCTGCTCTCGGGAGTTCGTTCTTAATTCTAAACGTCAAAAATAAAATATATGCAAATATCATACAAAACGTTGAAAGAAGTCACTACAGAGCTGGACTACATCATGTCATGGTATTGTAGTTGGTGTGACCTTCCTGTGCCATGTCCTGTACAGACTCAATCCGTTTGAGTCACTGCAGCTCCTGTTTTCTGGGGGGGCTGTTTCTGCTAAAATGGAACGTTTTCATCCAAGTAACTGCCTACCTCTTTTTTCTGTTAGGGTTCACCACAGTGCTCACTTAGTGTTAATTTGTTTAATGTAAATGTGTCTGTGATGGGTAATTTTATCTGTATTCTGCTGCCACTTCATTTGTAACATTACTCTAATTAATGGGTCATTCATCATTTTACTAGAGCTACAGTTACCTTCATAGTAGTTTCAGAATTGGAAAATAATTCTCGCTACTTTGGTCACATACTTCGGATATGTGACAAGACGAAATTCATTTTCCATTTCTCCCCATCGCCAATTTTGCTAATGTCTATTTATTAATATGAAAGTCCCCCCAAATGACAGTTTTGCTTTTAAAGCTTAAAATTCATCCCTTAATTATTTATTAAGTCTAAGCAATCTTTCCCTGAGTCCTTCTATACTAAAAATACAATGCTCGGAGCAATATATCCTATTATTTTATTGTGAATGAGCCCTGAGCAACAGGAAAGGGAAAGAAAGAGAGGTGCTCAGGCCAGGCCTGAGGTAAGGGGGCAGGGACAGACATTCCACACAGCCCTTCCCTTCAGTTTGCTCTACCTCTGACCAGCAGCCTCCAAATGTTAAGTCCTCTGGGACTGTCTAAAAATGGCGATCCATTCAACTATCCATTTTTAGTTTCTATGACAACAATCTCTATGAAACATCATTTATCAGGACCTTCCTGTTTCAAGTACAGGCTTGAGTAATCTATGTACATTGGCTCATCTTCTAACAATTCCAACAAAGTCCCTGGTATTAGTCTCATTCTACAGATGAAGAAACTGAGACCGCTGTTAGTTCAGTGGTTAAAATGGGAATGGAGTCCACACTGGTTAGACTCTGACACCTGAATGTTGATAGCATTTCTTCAGGGCTAAACCATCTTCCTCAGAGCTCTCAGCAACCTAATGAATTTAAGGCACTCCTTTAAATTCCCAAGGCATATTCTTTCATGCAGAATTGATTGTTATAAACCCTTGTTCACGCATGCATAGAACCAGTCCTGGAATGACAAGGAGGGCCAGTACACTAGCCGATTTCTTATTACGGAAAAGCTCCATGTATTAGAAACCCTATAAGTCCCAAACGGGGAAAATACATGATATCTAGGAAGAAACTCATCTCTTCCCATGACTGCCTGTATCTTTCCCAACAACATTTCTTTATTATAAGTAGACTTCCTCACCTCCTATTCCTCCAACCCTGAATTCTCTGCTGTCCTGGGCACTCTCATACCACACACATATAAAGACGGAGAGCTATGGACAGAGAGCATACCATTCTCACATAGTTCTCTTGTTCTCACTTCAATTTCTGCTGTGCAGCTCAGAAACAGAAGTTGTTTGGTAAATGACAACAAGAAGGTTCATAAAAATCAGGCTTCCTCATTCTTATCAGTCCAAAGAGAGGAAAACAGAGTTACATGGGGAAGAAAATGCAGGCGATATAGGGAAAAGTACTTGCTAAGCTTTAGAATGTTTACAAGGAATAAAAGGATGTTTGCAGAGCTGAAGACCCAGAGAAAAAAAAAAGACTAGAGAAGGTACTTACCCTGTTAACCTGCCAGAAAGAGGTAAAAGTTCTAAGATGTAAACACTTAGAACTTTGCTACTGAAGGGGTTCAGAACACGTCTCCCTAAAATGTGCCACTTTCACAATGTGGACTATTTTGAGCCAAACGTAATCAAGACCCAGCAGATTCAAGAAAAACTTTTATCTCTCCCTTAAACTATTTAAAAGAATTTAGGTGGAGGGCCTTGACCAGAAACAGAACTGTTACCAAGAGCTAACCTTTTACCTGGCCTATGTGTAGAGCGTAATAAACATCTAACTACCACATAACTGCTCTTACCTGCGACTCACCATCCTTCCCCTCTGAAACCCTGAACCCCTTCCTTAGCTCAAGATGGCATATAAGCCTCAACTGCCCAGCTTTACTTTAGGTCTTATATTCATGTGAGGTCCCGCATGTATGTAACTAAATATTCCTCCAGTAATCTGTCTTGTCTTAATTGATTAGGCCAGCTAAACAGTCTGGAAGGATAGAGGGAAATTTTTTCCTCCCCAACACTGTGTGTGAGAGCAAATGCTAAGTAGTGCAAAAATAGTACAATACAGCTTTGCATACCCTTCAAATATTACTTTGAGATATTCTTTTTTAAATAAACAGATGTCTTGATACAGTGGGTATTTTTAGCTGTAACAGGCAAATACATTGAGAACTATTTCATGATAGTAAAGCGCAGAGGTTTGCCTTGGTCTTTAGGGAAAACAAAACAAAAAAAAACTTCTGAAAGTTGAGTTATGGTTTTGGATTCCAAGCCAATTCAATGTAACAGAAAATATAATATCTACCTACAAACACAAAAATTATGAACACTAATAATGTTCTCCTTCCCTTCTGAAGTTTCATTAGAACACACCCTCAGGCCCATCAAAATCTACAGGAAAATGCTACATATGGAAGTAAATATAGAATTTCAGGTCTCAAAACCCTTAAAGGACACAATTTCACTTACTCACTAATGTTGCTCTCTTCCTAGAATTTTCCCTAATTAGAAAACAGGAAGTATTGCCATTGTTAATTGATAGTTTTGAATTCCTATAATTTCTTTGTTCTGGAGATTTTTACTCTGTTTTTCTTCTTTTCTACCAGGAAAAAGTAGTGTTAACATTTAAGTCCAAAAGGAGTCTACTTTAATACATTGTCTGGCCTATGAATTTTTAGGATACTGTTACAAAAGCATTAAAGCTATCTTCATTTTTAAGTCTCTAAGTAAAAAATGAGTGTTAAAAATGAGAGTTTGGAGAATGGAAAAAGTCAAAATTCCTAGAAGAGTGAAAACAGTCATTAGCTCTGAGGCTGACTAACCCAGGTAACCACGCAAGGCCCCTGGTCCTGGGGCTGCTGCTAGTCCTTAGCCGCCCGGCTGTATCCGGTTCTCTTACCCACTAGGTAGGTCTCTTCCTTGAACTGAGACTCATTCTTTCCCCCACTGTTCCTCCTTCTCTCTGGATCCATGTCCCTCTTCCCTTTATTCTTTACTTGGCTTCCTTCCGCCATTCGCCACTCCTTTTTGCTTGAGTCTCTCCGTTAGGTGGCTTAGTGTGGAACCAGGATGTTTTAACCATTTTTGTGCTTCATAAATAAAGCACTGAAATCTCTCTATTATGTTAAGAAATTAAATATCTTCTATTTCTCTAAAAACATTAAAAGAAAAGAGAAAGGAAAACGTTTTACCAGTGTGTGGCCTTTAACTTATTTTTGGATAATCAAGAGGGAAAGCGCTCTTCCCCATCCTCCTACTTATTTTCATTGAAAAGATACTGTGCCTCTAAAGTGGTTTGTGACAGTAATCACAACTCATATTTTTTCATAGATCAATTTTTAAAAATACATGCTTATATCATAAGCACTTATATGCTGGTAGCTTTTCATCTGCAGTGAGAATATCACAGGAAAAATGGCAGTTAGAAGCCATCAACATCATAGCCAAATTACCTGGAAAAGGAAATCAACCAGCTTTTCTGTTTATCTCTAAGCTAATAATGAGGATCAATCTACCAAGCACTACCTGCCTCCTAGAAGTTTGGAGTTACACAGTGAGGTCCTTGTGTGCAATTCTGATATCAGAAAGAAGTCCTCATAGTAATATTTAAAATCACCCTATTCAATGAACAAGCAATCTGTATCTTCATATTACGGTTTAATGCTATGAGGCTAATTCATACTATAAGTGATCCAAAGCCTATTTCTACTAGAGTCAACAACCCTTTTCTTATGATAATGCAATAATTTTTCAGACTAATGAATCATGATGTTTTCCTGAAAATGTTCAATTCAAAATAAATACAGGCTCTGTAGTGCTGAAAGATTTATGGGTGTTTTTTTTTTTTTTCCATTTTGTTTTGATTTTTAATTTTTGGAAAATGTATCATCCTTTTCCTCTAGATTTATTCAAGTTTGAATGAAAAGTTCCTGCTTCAGTTTAGAGTTTTGATCTTCTTGGCTATGATGTCTTCCTCGGCCTAGACTCTAATGAGAGATTAAATCTCTATGCTCATTGTCAATCTTCTACATCGAATGCTGGGAGGGAGAAGAAAGCAACTTTTTATTACAGAACTGTGAGGCCTCTCTTTGGGGAGAAAAAGGAGGAAATGTGGTGTAACATTTCTTTTGGCTTTTCTTCTCACGTGGGGAGAATATGTACTTTGTATATATTCAAAGAACCTTTTATGGTCATGATAATTAAATCAGTAAAGAAACTCTATTCCCTCTTTTTTTCTTTCTTTATACAAGAAATGTCTACTCCAGAAATGAAACTGACCAATCACAGAAGAAATCTTTATTTATAAACCCAATTGTACCTAGTTAATCCCCCCAAAAGTGACTATCTAGCAAGGTAGTTATTGATTGTATCTTAGAATAAGAATACTAACTCCCAATTTGGGCTTCAGCACTTGATGAGAAGTCAGTCAGAATTCTTAGCATAAAGTCTTAACATATGATACATTTCCCTGTTCCAGGGTGTAATGACTGTGGTAAAGGACCTTGAAATGGCCACTCCATTAGTTTTAAGTGGCACTAATTAGGATTTATAATTTAGATTCTATTTAATACACAGAAACAAATACAGAGTGTGTGAAGTTTTGGCTCTTACTATAAGAAAATACCAATTTGAAGATTAAAAATAAGATTAAGTAGTCTTAAAGGGCACAATTTTCATTCTAGAAAGGAAATAAGCAACCTCAAGTTGCTGCCAGTGGGAGGAACAACTGAGTTTAAAGCTCCATTTCACAAATTAAATTCTGGCTGCATTTTTTAACACCAAGACTTTTTTTTTCCTCCCTCCACAGTGCCAAAAATACATTCCAGAGCCAATGTTCTCAAGTGAAAACATACAGTATTTAGACAAGCAGTAATTCACTAGTAATGTTTCCACATAATCATTTCACACACGATTGCTAATCATGCCATGTGAGAGAAACCTCTAAACAAGGAAACATATATGGCCATAAAATTAAATTATCAAACTGAAAAACACAGGAGAAATGGTCAAGTAAAAGAGTGCATTCTAAGCTCGTTCAAAGTATTAATAAATTCTGTTTCAGATAACTTTGGATATTTACGAAAAGAGTAGAAATCTGGAAATAACCAAATCTTAGAAACAGAAACACTTTCTTTCTCTTTCTTTCTCTTATTCCTGAAGTACGTAGCTGAGAAATTGTTTCCCCAAGTAGTGATATAATAATATTCAAGAGGTTCCCAACCTGTCACTTATCATGATAACTTCCTACGACTAAGCTCTTCCAGAATTATTTATTGAGTTTCATGCCAACAGTGTTAGCACCAACCACACTCTCCCCCTTGGTCCCTTCACAAGCCATTGATGGGCAGCAAGAGAGAACTCCCAACAATATCAGAGCTTCCGAGTGCATTCTCCTGCCGAGAAGCAAGGCGTGACATTCGAACCAAGAACCAATTCCATTTCCCCCCTCTTGTTCAAAAGGAAAGACACAGATGGTGGTGACTGAAAGCATTAGTGGGGTTTACATAGAGGAAAGCCAAGAGAAACACTCTGGACGGGCACACCATGCCCTCCCTTCTCCAGAAACACAAATGAGCGTGGAGGAAGTCAAAGTTATATATAATCTTTAGTGGTAAAATAGTAGTAATGCTTCGCACATGGCAGGATCTGGCAGAGTATGTTACGGAGGCAGTTCATGAAATGCTTAGCTATCAAATTAATTCCAGTTGGCTGGGATATGAACCCTGTCACATATATTGAAAACTAGATGAAACATAACTGAATGTAATGATAAAGAGCAATGAAAGTGCTGCTGGAAAAATAATCATGAAGCTTCAGGCTTGTTTAATGATTGTCAATATCGGGAGAAGAGGAATTCCATGGAACCAGAAGGAACCCCAGAGGGATTTTGCAAACGTTAGGAAGAAATTATGCGGAGGGTATCCAATGCTAGTACTTTAAAAAAAAAAGGGAGGGGGCATTATTTTATAAGAATAAGCTCAAGAAAATGCTAAACTAACTTCTAAAGTTTAAAATGATTTTTCTTTTATGACTCGCATGCTGAGTGCATGCTACAAAAAAGTCTACAGGAGATTCAGGGCAAAAATCCACCGTAGAGAAGAAATTATTTCTTTTTCTTCTTAATACTTAAGGCACTTGATGGAAAAGCACAGGTCTGTTAAGAGAAATGAGGGAAAACAAAAGAACAACCTATAAACATGGCCGTTGTTTTCCCTTTATAAATTATTTCTGGCATGGTTTCCCTAGAACTTCAGTTTTTAACTGCTTCTCAAAGAAAATATTTAATCAGCTCTCTCACATTGTTTTTAGAAAAGCATAAACACTAACTGAACGAATAAGTGAATTTTAAAAATTAATGAAATTTCTGAGTCAAAGTGCTAATCATTTACTCAGACTACAAAAATAAATATATAGATGTGTCTCTTCTTCTTCACAAAAGATTAAAGTTTAGCAAGATGGCACTAACAATTGGCCTGGGTGAGTCAAAACTGTTTTCCCTCTCCTTTTAGGGCCCCTACTATATCATCTTGCTCTAAATAAAAAACAAGGAATATATCATATATAAGGAGATACGAGTTTAAGGCCAATTCACAAGTGTCATGAAGACTAAATACATGAAAACGTTTACATTTATCATAGCTCATTGAAAAAAAGAAGGGCCCACAATCGCAGAAGTCATTTGAGAAATAATGTAAAACCACAAAATATAGGGAAATGCATTCTTTTTAGATGATAATGCCAAGAGGGGATGTTTATAAAGAAGACATCCCTGCAGGTAGCATAGCTCTCAAAAGCTTTCATTTCACATCATACCAAGACCCAAAGTTAATATGGAGATAATAGTGTTCTATTCTAGAAATACTCTAGTGCTAACTTTGTTCTTCCAATGGAGACCTCCCTCATCTGTGTAGAGAAATTTACCTTTAAATAAATTATATTTTCAATCTATTTTGAAAATTTACCTTAGGTAAATTTATACAATAAAAGGCCTTACTGTTATGCAAATAAGTATGCCCAAATCAATGAGTTAAATTCATAAAGTTTTCTTCTGAATCAGCCCAATATTTTTAGATAATTATCTTTTAGTACTAAGACTAAGAGAAAAGCATAATGATTACAGTAGACCACCATTGAGAAAGTACTCTGAGGCTCTCATCTTGACCTGGCCTGCAATGTCTCTGGGACCCAGACCTGGTCAGATTGTGTCTTTCATCCGAGGTTTTTTTTTTTTGTTTTTTTTTTTTGTTGTTGTTCTGTTTTTTTGTTTTTAAGAGAAAAATGGTTTATTCTAATCCATAAGGAAAACTGTGTTCATGAACCACTTCCAGAGTGTCTTACTGAAGTGATATTCCTGACTCAACCAGCCCAGTTAGTCACCATCCAAAAGGCCTGGAACCTGAGGAACTTCGTATTTTCAGGGTTTTGAAGGAAGAGTAAAAGCTAAGAGCTAGGGTTCCGGAGTCCATCTGCCTGGGCTTGAATCCTGGCCCTGCCATTTACAACAATCTGATCTTGGTTAGACCATTTCAACTCTCTATGCCTCACATGAGATTCCTTAGCTATAAAGTGGGGATAATAATGGTACCTACCACAGAGAGTTGCAGTGAAGACTGAATTATACAGTAGATGCTAAGCACCAAAAAACATAGCTGGGTGTATCGCTAGGGCTCAATAATTTTAGTTTCATTACTATTTACTTAAATTGATGGAGACCTTTACAATATATAAGCCTACTATAAAAGTTAGACCCAGAATGTGCACTTAAGACAATTCTATTCTGCATTACCCCAACATTCCTGGAATTCAGAATGTTGTAAAACGATTACTTAGGCTCGTGTCTATAATCTAAAACACAAGGATTCAAGATGTATGCTCATTCCTATTTCTCCATACAAGTAGGAACTCATATTAATGTTGTAGAAATTCATTGTTCACATGGCATCAAACTTTTGGTAGCAAACCGGATGTAAGCAAGGCAAGCATAATCTCTGGGACTGCATCAGTAACCTGAATCCTTAAGGTTTCAGTGATAGTTTTCCTGGAGTTTGCTGGGATAATGAATCTAGACAGCCTTGATCCATTAAGGACCAGGCCTGCTGTCTTAATGCATTCCCTCAAGTAGTTCAATCATGTTTATTTGGGATACACTCTGAGTTATCTTAGGGACATTCAAATACCAGGTTTCTTGAGATATGCTAATATATTTAAATTATAGAGGGGCTTCCTGATTGCATTAGAAATGCATCCATCTTCTCCTTCTTGTTTTCGTAGAGGGCATGCCACAGGCTTTGTCACAACCAAATGCAAACTCCTCCTAGTTGGGACTGCTAATTATATTTTGAAGAGCAACTTGTTTCTGTCTCAGTAGTTATGCATCATCCACCAAATAAAATAATATCTGAAATGTGTGTGCCACACATAAATATATTTCATCCAACTCCCAGGAAAATACATATGTGGATGCACACCAAGAGTAGGTTTGGTAGAGAGTCTTGAAGACTGAGAAGAAACTAACGGGAAAAATAAGCAGACGTTTCAGAAATAACAGGGTTGGAAGAAAAAAATCTACCCCCTAGTAGTACAGTTCATATAAATTGCTAGAAAGATTTCACACTGTCAGCAGAGGCTTCCTTTTCCCGATCCAGAGGCTTCTTTCCTTTCCCCGATCCAAACTACGAATAAAACTTTCTGTAGGAGAGCCAAAGCCAATGACAAAATTCCCTAACATTTACATCTGTAATGGTTTTTCCTCTGGAGAGAAGAGAAAATACGGGGAAATGAGATATTTGACAGGCTTTGTGATGTTTAGAAAGGCAGGAGTATGTTTGCAAACTTCAAACCTGAGTGACTTATTCTAGTACCCTTTCTGACAGGCAACATTAAACAAATGTCTCGCATAGGAGGTTCCTTCGGTGTGTGCGCTTGGGCTTGAGGAAGGAGAGGAGGAGTTTCCCGTGCTGTCAAGGGAAATTAACAGTCTACCTTAAGGTGGTTTACAGACTATCATTTTTTATCAGACACAGGCAGCCCATCCACTAACATAAGCATTCAAGAGAGCAAAATAAGCCACTTTCCAGTAAGAATCAGTTCTCCTTAAGTAACTGTTACCACAGAGGCGCCTGGGTGGCTCTGTCGGTTGGGCAGCTGCCTTTGGCTTGGGTCATGATCCTGGGGTTCCAGGATCGCGGCTCGCATCAGGCTCCTTACTCAGCGGGGAGTTGCTTCTCCCTCTGCCTGCCGCTCCCCCTGCTTGTGCTTACTCTCTCTCTCTCTCTGACATATGAAAAAATAAAATCTTTTAAAAAAAAAGTAACTGTACCGCAAAACACATTTGGAAATTTATCTTTGGAATTTGTTTCTTTGGGTATCAAAAGCAACTCCAAGAAGGTACAAATCTGTTTAGGTGGCAACAACCCTAAGGTACAAAGGAGCACAAAACCGGAACCATGAACTGCGTAAGGTCACCTAACAACCGCTGTCTATCCTCATGATCGTGGTTCTGACAGTGAGAATCATAAGACATGGCCTTCATGAAAAGCTGACATCACTAATTTACTCAGCCAACATTTGTTGAGAACCTAGTGTGTGCTAGATGTCAGCAAAGTTCCGGGTATGCAAAGCCAAACACAAAAATGATCACTAACATCTTTCTGAGGAAGAAGCTTGAGAATAAATAGAGAATAATTATGTGTTAGCAAGAACACAGAGGGAAGGGGAGGAGGTGTCAGACAGTATCCCAGAAAAGATGTTGCTGAGGGATGAGTAGAAATGGTTTAGGATGGCAGAACAGACTACAGGAAGTGTGTAAGAAAATGAAGGAAATGAGGTTTAAAAGACAGTTCTACAATCCTGTTTTTCTCATCTACCTACTAACTGTAAAGATTATGTCAGAGCCGAGATGTAAGAGGAACCACAAAATGGAGGTGACCTAGACCCCTTCATCACCTTGCAGTACATCCCATGAAGAACCTTGGACAGGCTCTCTTCATGCTGCACTCCTGTCCAACATGGTGCAGAAAGCACAGGATTTAGTCAGAAGCTGCAGGCTGATGTCCTGCTCCCAAAGCTTGTGTGGCCTTGAAGAAGGAACTGAAAGTTCAAGCCTTCAAACTATTTTTCAGGGTTGTTATGCTGACAGAGTAAGACAATATACTTGCAAGCTGCTGTTTTACTGTTAGCTATTTAATGCTATTACATAATTCATATAACTCAAGCAAACATATAATTATAGTAATAAAGTTATTATTTATGTCTGAGTAGATCATGGCTTTATATGCTGACCTCTCCCTTTAGACCTTTATAATTATAAAATAAATATAGTTTCGTTCTGATAAATTCAGAAAATATAGGAAAGTATAACAAAGAAGATACCCCCACATTTATTTCTAGGTATATATGTACCCATAAATAAAGGTATGTATGTATACATTTTGATCAAAATGTGGTCATGCTATATTTCTAATTTGCAACCAGCACTTTACTCAGTATATTTAATGTATCTTTCCATGTTAATAAAAATACATCTACTATACAATTTTCAGGGCCTGGATAATGTTGCATGCATAGAACATAATGTACGCAACCAATATCCTCTAGACAGGCAGCCCTATATATGAATACAGATCCTATAAACATTCCATGTGATCTGTCCATTTCAGTCTTTCATCCTTCCCTTGACCCCATCCTCCCCCCCACATACCTCTCTTATCCTTTTGCTTTGTTTCTTTGCCAGAACATTTGTATTTGATCTTGAGGATTTTCTGAAAGTCCTCAATTCTGCCTCATCTGATTCAGTATTATATTAAGCTTCACTTTATTGTACAATTATTCAGTGACTTAACCTATAAACTCTATCTCCACTACAAAGGCCGTTTAGCTCACGTGACTCCCACCTTTCATCCAGGAATCGCCTTCTTGTCCTTCACAAATACTCTCTCCTCACGCCCATCTCCAACTTCCAAGCAAACATCTTATGTTTGAAGAGAACCCAATTCGTTTCTCATCCTTAATCTTATCTTCTACCTTCTCCTAAAACATCACTACTAACTGTGGATGTTTTCTCCTAATAGGGACATTATTTTCCTATTCTAAGATTATTACTGAGTGTGGGTATATATTTTTTAAATGTCACTTATTTATTTGAGAGAGAGCAAGCGAGAGCGTGCACACGAGCAGGGGGAGGAGGGGAGGGAGAGGAACAAGCAGACTCTGTGCAGAGCATGGAGCCAACGCTGGGCTCTATCCCAGGACCCAGATATCACGACCTGAGCTCAAATCGAGTCTCACCCTCAATTGACTGAGCCACCCAGGAATCCCTCTTTCATGTGAGACTAATTATGGAAAGGGTGACTCTGGGGGCGCCTGGGTGGCTCAGTGGGTTAAAGCCTCTGCCTTTGGCTCAAGTCATGATCCTAGGGTCCTGGGATCAAGTCCCACATCAGGCTCTCTGCTCAGGAGGGAGCCTGCTTCCTCCTCTCTCTCTGCCTGCCTCTCTGCCTACTTGTGATCTCTGTCTGTCAAATAAATAAATAAAATCTTAAAAAGAAAAAAAAAAATCCAACTTTCCTTAAAAAAATAGGTGATTCTGGATGTGTGGGAGCAGGGGGAATCGAGTTTTCTAGGTGGCCTCCTGGATTCTTGTGGTGTGGGTTATGGGAGAGCTGGCGGCATCCTCTCTCGAGACAGAACCACGTGATTTACATACCTGCTCACTAAAATTATGGTAGTGCCTCCAACCTAGCCCGAGCCTACTCACTGCTTCCTGTGATACTCCCACATCCCAATGGTTCTTGGGTAATCCTTCATGTAACACTTCTCCCCTCCTTCCTGGCTGAATTTGTTACCTTCCAACTCTAGCCTACCTACTGATATTTGTCTAAGAATGCTGATTTAAATTGCCAATTATCTTTCTTTTAAACAGATGGTTCTTAATTTCAAGGTTATATATATGTTTTTTTTAGTACACTCCACGCCCAGTATGGAGCACAGCGTGGGGTTTGAACTCACGACCCTAAGATCAAGACCTGAGCTGAGATCAGGAGTCAGCTGCTAAACGAACTGAGCCACCCAGCCATCCCAAGGTAATATCATTTTTACTTTCCTTGGTGTTCTCATTCATTCTCCTTAACAACACTGGCAACCTATGTGAGTTCCAATTATTTTTTCATTGATTCAAAAATCTCAAAGTCTAGGAAATAGAGTCAATTAATTTTAGCTTCCCTGGCGGTTACTTCCAAGGCTGTAGGGCACCGTCTATATTCTTCATCTCATTAATCTGACTCTGGGCACCCTGGCTCACTGCCTGGGTAGATCAGAGAAGAGCCTCTAGGATTTCTTACTTGCCTGAGAAGCTCGTTGGCCCCCACAAGACAGGAAATCAAAAGGTTTCATGAAAAGTTGTTTTGAAGAAGTTTAAATGGTAAGCAGTATTTAAGGCCATAAGATCCTAATGAGTTCTCATTTATTCCAAAATAATGATTGAATATTATGTTCTTATAACTGTTGATTTCAGTGGTATATGGATACAGGGGCTAACATAAAAGAACCAATAACTGCTGTTACTACCAATGTGGGTGACTAACACAGACATAATGCTGCACAAAAGCCACCAGACACCAAAGAGGACATACTGTATGATTTCACTTATATGAAGTTCAAGCACAGGCAAAAACCAATCTACGTACAATGACAGAAATCCTACTGATGGTTACCTCTTATGGAAAGGTATTGACTGTCAATATGAGAAAGTCTTCTTGGGCATTGAAAATGAGCTACATGAATGTTCTCTATTTTAATCTGGATCATGACTATACTTGTGTATACACACACAAAAATTAATACAAATATATGAATATATATACAAATATGTAAGTAAAGAGCTGTTCATCTTAATGTATGTATATCATATTGTAATAAACATGAAACATGGTGCCTGGGTGGCTCAATGGGTTAAAGCCTCTGCCTTCAGCTCAGGTCATGATCTCAGGATCCTGGGATCGAGCTCCGCATAGGGCTCTCTGCTCAGCAGGGACCCTGCTTCTCCCTATCTCTCTGCCTGCCTCTCTGCCTACTTGTGATCTCTGTCAAATAAATAAATAAAATCTTAAAAAAATAAACATGAAACAGATCATATTGTAAAAACACCAAACAGATTAGCTTTTAAGTTATTTATAGATTCTGGAATCTATAGATTCACAGAATCCAATTAAGATACTTCCATATTCTTTCATTAAAGAGGGATAGTCTGGGAACTTCCTGACATTACCCTGTTTTCTTCTTGCTATGTATCAAATACTTTCTCACCTTTTCATGAGGTGGTAGCTTACAGCAAGAGGATTTAGAGAGTGCTCCTTGAGTTTAAAAATAGTAACCACTAAATAATTACTCTTCTCTCACAAGTGCAGAAAACTACTTGTTTTCTATTTCCAGTTATCTATTCCAACTGCAAAACAAAAAGATTCAGCACTTCCAAGGTCAAAACCACCGCTCTTGCCACAAAATGAAAACAAAAACTTCTCTTGTGATACTTTTACCTGTATCCCTGTATCAGGTACAAGAATAAAGACCTTTTCTTTCTCTCTTATGAAATAGCAAAGTTTCAAGAAAATATTGTTTTTAGTTTGAGGTTTCTTGTTGTTTTTTTAAATACCAAAAGAAAATAAAAAGGGTCTTTGACCATGAAATGGAAGATATTTCCCTTGAAATATTACATATTTAAAAAACACAGTAGGCCATATTAATGATTAAATGTTCAAATGATAATTGTTAAAAGTAATAAAGTTAAAAATGACCAAGAGGAGCCCTTCGTGTTAGACAGAAGCCCTTCAAACAAAGTAAACAAAGTAGGAGTAAGAGAACAAAGTGAACAGGAGTGAGTGTTTAAGTGTGACGGAGGGAGAGAGAGAGAGAGAGAGAGAGAGAGAGAGTTTTCTGAGGGGCACGCAAGAGGGAAGAGCAAAATAATTTTCCAAATCATAGAGAGTATACAACAATGTATAGCCAACACCCAAAGGAACAGAAGTTATATATGAGAGACTGTTTTTTTCCTGTAGGTATTCCTATACTATTTTTTTTTAAAGATTTTATTTATTTGTCAGAGACAGAGGGAGAGAGAGCGAGCGAGCACAGGCAGACAGAGAGGCAGGCAGAGGCAGAGGGAGAAGCAGGCTCTCTGCCCAGCAAGGAGCCTGATGTGGGACTCGATCCCAGGACCCTGGGATCATGACCTGAGCCGAAGGCAGCTGCTTAACCAACTGAGCCACCCAGGCGTCCCCCTATACTATTTTTAATACCAAGTTACATTATCAATTTAGCTTTCAAAATCAGATGAAAATGGGCCTGTGGCTAGACATAAGCATATTTCAATGAATGCTGAAAAGGTACACTGTGGCTACTGTAGTCCAAGACAAAAACATGTTCAGAATACACAAAAAGCAGCACACAAATTATGTAAACATGTTGCACTGAAAAAAATCTTCTCTGCTGTCTTTTATGTTAATTAATAATTGTAAAATTTAATTAGCAGAAAAAACTGCACGAAAAATATTGCATATTTAGGTCAAAATCAACTGCAGTCATGATGATTTTAGGTTTATTTGAAAATACAGTTTCAGTCTCATATTAGCTTTTAGCAGAAGAAAACCTTAAACATTACTAAGAGTTAACTTACACTCAAATGAACAATTATTGGCCCAGGAAAAAAATGAGAAAAATATAAACAGGAGAAGAGAAATAAAAAGGAAGGAGGAGAAAAGGAACTCCCTCGCAGGGAAGGGTGAAGCTCCTCTAAGAAGTGAGCTGCATACAACCATAACATGAGCTTCTCTCTTCCTCTGTGCCAGCGAGAGGAAAGTCCAGTCTACTCTAAGCCCTTGGCTTGCTCAATGACAATCAACAGCAATACACTGAAATATGAAAAAGTAACCCGGATAAGCAAGACCGGAAGAAACACAGAGTTCTGAGGCCGTGCGGTAGACCAGAAATCACACTGTATGAAATCTGTGACCTCAAGAGTGCAGACCTGATGGGTGAGCACCTAGTTAACTGCATCTCCTGGAAGGATGCTGCCTTCCAGGGAAAGCTTTCCTAGTTTTAGTTTTCCTAGTTTTAGCCAAATTCATTACAAAATTCTCGTTATGTAGACTCTCTTAACATCCAACCAACCAGCTAGCCATAATAAAAAAATAATTAATTAATTTTTTAAAAAGGAATGTTAACCAACTAGTTTTAATCTAGATTTGTGAAACAACAAAATAACTACTTTAACTCTTTTATGTGATAGACATTTGATACGTGAAAATAGGTGTCAAATATTGTTTTCCACTTTTTTTCCTCATAAGGAATGGCCTGTACTTTCCTTCTAAGTGGACTGCCAAGCCTGACTTCTCTTAACGTTGTCATTGAAATGTGCATTGATACTTGGGTTGGAGCCTTGATCATCCTTCCATTTTAGTTGGTAATATAACATGGTCGGTCAGTCACAATCAGTGTCCAGCCATACATCACAGAACACAGTTTGAAAATACAAAAGTAGGGGCACCTCACTGACTCAGTGGGTTAAGCCTCTGGCTTTGGCTCAAGTGATGATCTCAGGGTCCTGGGATAGAGCCCCACATTGGGATCTCTGCTAAGCAGGGAGCCTGCTACCCGCCCCCCTCTGCCTGCCTCTCTGCCTACTTGTGATCTCTCTCTGTCAAATAAATAAATAAAATCTTAAAAAAAAAGAAAAGAAAAGAAAATACAAAAGTAAAAGGATAGTTCTGAAAAATGAATTTTAATCTCTGAAAATTAATTTGAGGATTAAAAGCCTTTAACATTTCTCACATACATTTAAAAGCAGTTGCTCAGATGTGGGGCTTGAAATTTCAATGCCACTACTCACTGCTTCACAGACCTTCACGGGTCAGACAGTCTGAAAACACAGCACTATTTTTCATAATTCTGAGGACAAGGGGGAAAAAAAGGTATGTTTCATAAAAATGCAATAGGGTAGCCACATTTCCTCTGATGCATGAATAATGTATGATCTACAATGTTATTTGCTAGACTGTCTAATCACTAGCATCTTTCAAAATGTCTATATAAGCTTTAGCTCATTAAGAACAAACATGTATCTGTATAAAAATATCACATACCTGTGAACACTCCGAATAATATTCTGCCAAATACCAATATACATATTAAACTGACACAGATATCCTACTTTTGTGCATTTCTAAAAAATAAAAATGTTGGGAAATGAAATACAGAAGAATTATTTCAGCTTGGGACATTCGTGCTTACTCAAAATCAAGTTTAAATCCCTCTTTCAAAGCATCCACACACTCACACACTGTATTTAAATATATATATATATTTTTTTTTTTCAAGGAATGATCCAGGAACTATTGCACATTTTCTAAATAAAATTGAAAAATAAAAAACTGGCAGAAACAAAAGAGGCTAAATAAAAAAGCTTTTAAAGCAAGGCTTCTTCTATTAGAAACGGTTTTATAATCTTGGAATGGGCTTCTATGATTCATGAAAGAATGATAAAGCAAAGGTACTTCATACAACAATAAGCTTTCAACGTAGTAATAAGAGACAGAAAAGGTGAAAGGAAAAAGTATCTGGGGTTCCAATAAATAACGACTAAAAACAAATTACGAAGCTGAGCTACAACAGTAGTACTTTAGGATTGATATTGTAAAAAGAAAGGAAATGTAAAGTTCACCTTTTTATTTCTGTATTCCATCCTCTAACAAACATGTTCTAGTCACAACAGAAGTAAAAAGAAACCAAAATACAAAAAGAACAAAACAAAAACCATCCACTATCATATACCACTTCTAGGTATGAAAGAAAGACTGACCTATTTCAATATCATTACTAAAGAAAATAAAGAATTTTCCTTTATACTTTTGTTGGTATCTGAAGGAAAAATAAAACAACAACATTCACTTCTACAGACATGTGCTAAACACCCTTCCAAGTGACCCATTAATTCTTTAAACAAGTATTTGTTCTGTGCCCCATTCATGTAGAAGATATATCTGAACCGCTCTGCTCCCTTCATTGTGGAAGTAATGTTAGGAAAGGAGGTGAGAAATTTAAAAAAAAAAAAAAGAAAAAAGACCATGAAGGCCAAAAATCTAGGCTATTACAGGAACAGAGATTTGGAGTTCTGAAGACCTAGAATGGTCTTACCAAATTCATTCACTTATGAGTAACAGTTGGTGCCAAAAAGTTGGAAAGATCATTTGTGTCAGGTCAGATTTAGACTAATATAAGTGTTCAGTGATTGCCCAGACTTATTTTCTGTAAGAAAAAGATTAGATTTGTTGGCAAAGTTTATTACAAAGACCCCAGAGGGCCTTCTGCAAAGCAGCCCACCAAACCCTACTACTTCTTTTGGAAAACAATGTATAGCTCAGCCACAACTGCTCTGTGAAAAGTTTTCAGATAATTAGATAGTCACATGGAATAAATCCTTAAGAACATGTTGATAAGCTAATGGCCTAATAACATTTGCTCACTATCTCTGGATAATATTATCAAAGTGGACTACATATTTTCAGATTTATTTTCCATTTCTGGAGACACTACTGTCAGGAGGGACAGAGATTTTTCACTACAGCAAAGAGAGCTGTGCTAATAATGACTTCACCCTTAAAAACAGGGCTTCCTGAGTGCCCCACATCCAGGAAGATAAATCTCAGAAAATAGTTTTTGCTGGTAGTCATTACATCAGGCTTTCTCGAAGCCTTTAGAACCTTTGGAAGTTTCAGATCGAGTCCCCAAAGCTTCTTATAAATCTAAATAGAATGCCCTCCTTGCTCTTTTGACAAAAAAGAGAAGCTTCTACCTCGACTACCTGTGTACGAAGCTCCTCGCTTATCTGCCCCAACAGGCGCTGTGCGCCAGCAACACGCACCTGTCTTCATGGCAGTCGGTTCATTGTTCCTCCCACATCTCCCCTTCTGCCTTTCCACCTACCGTTTTCCCCGCCCAGGTCATTCGGCCCCAGAAAGTCACCCACCCGCCTCCCGCACTTCATTTTCCAGTCTAGCCAAATGTCATTTTCTCAGAAAGCTCTTCCAGCTGCGCGCTAACTCAAACAGTGCCCCCGCAACCACTAGTCACTACTCAAGTTCCTCCTTCCCATTCCTCGTTCTTCCTAAATGCTACCCCTAATGCTGTTTTCTGCATGTATTAGTTTACTGATTTTTCCACCAGACTAAAGGCTGCAAGGGTAGAGACTGAGATGGAGAGGAGTTGGCACAAAGAGCATGCTCAATAAATTGTATTAAATGGATGAGCAAATGAATTTTTATTATGCTTAATTATAACAATGAATTTTATATGCCTTTGATCTACCAGTATTGTCAGCGTGGTAAGTACTCTCATTAATAAAACAAAAAAATACAAAATGCAAGTGTTCATCACAATTGTCATTTACTTTGGAATATCGTTTTTAGAAACATAACCTACTCCACTAATGGCATAATCAATTTTGGTGCCTTTCATTTTTTGCGGTTTGGTTTCAACCACTTTCTGACCTCCTACCTTCGAGCCCTGCTTAACAATGACAGCAATTTCACAGCGAGTCCCCGGCAAACCCTTAACCAACTCCCCACAATGCTGCTAGCGGGCAGTTGCTCCATCTGAGATGAACTTTGATAAGTTACTCTCCTCTGTAATCAGAGACAAAGACAATTACATGCGATGATTACGATTTCTCATTCTACTGTCGTTTGCCTTTAAAAAGGCACAGAGCCGAGGTGCCTGGGTGGCTCAGTGGGTTAAGCCTCTGCTTTCGGCTCGGTTCGTGATCTCAGGGTCCTGGGATCGAGCTCCGAGTTGGGCTCTCAGCTCAGCGGTGAGCCTGCTTCCCCCTCTCTCTGCCTGCCTCTCTGCCTACTTGTGATCTCTCTCTCTCTCTCTCTCTGTCAAATGAATGAATAAAATCTTTAAAAAAAAAAAAAAAAGGCACAGAGCCAACCACAGAAATTCTGACCATCACCATAGCTCAAGATGCCAAGAAGTTCTATCTCCCTAACTAATCTAAATGCCAACCTACTCTTTACTGACCAATGAATATTTCATTTTTTGTTCCACCCAGAAAGCTTTTAATTGCTGTCTGATCCTGAAGTATGGCTGATAATAAATTGTGAAAAACGCTCACAGCACGGATATTCAATATTCGAGCTGTGTCCAACAGAGGAAGCATCAGTGACACTTTTGCAACTTTAAATGCCATCATCATCCACTATGTCTCCAGCCTCTTACCTCTGCCAAGTCACCCCAACTGCAAACATCTGTTCTTCAATTGTCTCAGAAGAAACATACTTCATATATGCAAAGTGATTATTACCCTAGAGCCAAATGTCTTTGAGAATCTAGTTGAAGCAAATAAGCAAAAGAAACGTATTGTCATTTGGACTTTTAAATTTTAAAATGTCAGCCCTTTGGAGTCCTTAAATATTATAAAGGGGATTTCCCAGTCACAAAATCACAAACTTGAGAGGTAGAAAGCAAAATCCAGGCCAAATCCTTGATTTTATAGACATGGAAAACTAAGACACACAGGGATTTGGCCAACACTAAAAATTAAAATGTGATCACTCGTATCTATCTGACCCCTGCCAGCCCACATTCGGTGGTCTATCTGTCTATCATGAAATACACAAAACTTTCCATTTAAACACTGGCTCCAAGTGCTAAAAGAACGATTAAATAAACCACTTAATAAATTAATTTCCCGAGTTTGTTCTAATTGCAAAATTTCATATACATTTTCTGCAAGAGATAATTAAGGTTAAATGAGGTCATAAGAGTGGGACTGTAATCCAGAAAGGCTGGTGTCCCTATAAGAAGAGGAAGAGGCCATGTCAAGACACAGTGAGAAGGCTTCCCTGGACTTGGGGTCCTTACTCCAACCTGTCCTAGCTCTCATGACTAGAAATTTTTGTTTCTATAACAGTGATGGGTCACATGAAATCCCACCACTTTTCTCTGATGATTCCATCTTTGAAACCAAAGCCTCCAGCTGTGAGACGTTTGAATGCAACAGAGGAGGAAGCAGGCAGAGGCCCAACCCACTGAGCCACCCAGGCGCCCCATAACTTTGTTTCCAATAGCAACATTCCCCCACCAATTTGCCTTCCTGACCCAAAAATGTATGCAATCACAAATGCATGCAGTAAGTAAGTAAATAAGAGATTAATAAATCTTGAGAGTGTTTTTAAATACTTTAGTTAGATGCTACAAGCATTTAGATTTGTAAAGGAATAAATTTTGTTGTCTCTCAAGTTTTTGCTACATGAAGGAATGGTACTAACAATCTAAGGAACAGACATTCTCTGTTGGGGGGTTTTCAGAGTATAAGGAATAGCAATAAATGAAAAAACAAAGACAGAAATAAATTCTCTGACCCTCTCCACAAAATCCCACAAATAGCAACCACAAGGTAATTTCAAATTTCCAGAAATGGCTACATTATATATTAACTATAACTAAAAAGTGCTACTCTGTCAAACTCTGATTGATACCTCAACAAAATGTATTTTGTTGGTAAAGTTTATCATGATGTAACTATTCAGAAATAATTTGTGTAAAAAAAAAAAAAATCCAAATGCGTATCTGATCTAGACCAAAGAAAGGAAATATTATCACTTGAATCTCACCATTAACATATTTCCTGTGTGCTTCCAAAATTGAAAGTCTATAAAATAATTATTAGAGTGAAACCATCCATTCCTCTTGACGGTTTCCAGAAAAAGGTAAAAAGCAGCAACTACTTCAGTGAGTGGGGGACAAGTTACTAGGCCTGTCATTTTCAGGGTCTCTATTTTGGTGAAAGTATTTCAGAATCTACTTAGGTAAAAGGAACCTCTTCATTTCAGTATGTTTTGTTCACTTAGAACCAGAAGTAGCAAAACTGATTAGATAAACTCAGCATCAAAAGCTTACGTTAAGGGGTAAGTTTCACACAATGTCTCGTTAGGCTAAGAATAAAGCAGGCAAGATAATACCACAGACCTCATTTTTCTAAAACGTCATTCTCTGGGACACTTTTCTGATTTCTTACCCAGAAAGAGAATATGATAAGGAAAAGCATTAAACAAAGAAGTCAAGGGGACAGCAGAGTTAAGGGGTAGAGAACAAACTGGAGGTCCGTCCCTATACTCACCTCTGACCCCCTGGTGAGATTTCTTAGTGAAGAAACTGCAGGACTTAGGAGAAAAGTACAAAAATAAACTTGCAAGGCTGCCAGATCTGGGACCCTGTACAATGATTTTATGGGAGGACAGTAAAAATGACGGCTTAGAATATACAAAACAGCGCAACAGGAATGTGCTGTGTGGTTTCCTGAACAGGGTGGTTCTGAGTTTTCAGTACAGAAAACTTTTACACAGCAACGAATGCACTGTCCACTAAATAAAAATGATGAGAAGGACAATTTTTAATAAATGACATATACACAAGCATCTTCAGGATTTCAGGAAGACAGAATACAAGTTTTACCAGACATAGGGAGAAAGTAGCAAAAGGAAAAAAAAAACTCCTTTCCCACGGAAAAGATCTCAGCTCCCTGAGACGGCGCAAGAAAACAAGGACAGCACTTAAATGCATGACCAAAGCCAACTTATGCTAAGTTTCTTCTGAACTCGAGTTTGGGGACTCAGGAGCGGAAGTCGAGGAGTCATGGCATCTGAGCAGAAGCACAGGCAGAGAAGAAGTGCTGGGTCAAAGGTTATGCGATGGCTCCCTACTGGGTGCGGGAAAGGCTGCGGTCATCTATGTCCTACGTGCAAGAGCTCCCACTCCTCTCCATCCTCGCCAGTCATCGCTGTTTGGGGGCTTCTCAGATTTTGCAGCCCGTGCAGCTACCAAGGGAGTGGCTTCAAGCAAGGATTTGATGTTACTTTTTTGTTTCCTCAGGACCTCGCACAGAATCAGACTCCAATAAATAATCGGTGATTAAAACGGAACAGAGGAACCTGGATCTGAACCTAATTTGTTGTGGTTTTCACTTTAAATGTTAAATCCAGTGCTTTAATTCCATTCTCCTACACTAACTCTCCCACCAGGCTACATGGTCTTGTAAGTAATAATGTGCTAAATCATATCCACTTTGAGCTAGCATGGGAGTAACATGAGGGGCATTCCAAAGGATGGAAAATATATGTCTACATGTTTTATTTAAATAATCCCATAAAAATAAGAGTGATTATTTCTAAACAAAAGTCCACATTGAACTTAGAGAAGGGAAAACTTGCACTGTTAAGTGTTCAGTATGCATTTGTCGATCATGAATAAATGAACGGCTACAGGAGAAATTGAGAAAATTTTCAAGAGGAGTAAAACTGAAATGCACCAGTATGACAATGCACACTGACTCTCCTCATTATGAAAACTAGACTTCCAAACTTTAGAAGAAATAATAAATCTAATCACCAACAAATGCTGAAGTATAAAAACTAAAACTAAACAACAACAACAACAACTGTAAGATCTTAATCATTTGACATTTTATAAGCCAATAATGAGGTTTCAGCTAAGACTTTAAAATGGGTTTTTTTATAATGAGAAGCAAGGTTACAATTTACACCAAAGGCTAATCTAAAGTCTATAATGATCACTTGCTTAGAAAGGAATTAACTTACCTTGCAGACCACATAATATTCTGGTGACTTCCATTAAAAGTTACACAGAGAATGAATATACACTGTATCATGCAACAAAACTTTCACCCATTCTAATCAATAATAACTTTCGGAATTAAAGTAGAGACCAATCAAGTGAGTAAAACTAGTGGGAGTAGCCCAAGTCTTAAAACATCTCTCTTACAAAGAAGAATAAATGCTAAAAAAATGATTGTTAAGAACTGCAATACATTAAACTCTACCCATACTTTAGCAAAAATGCATTTTCTTAACTGTGAAATAAGGGTAACTTTTCTTCCTCAATCTCCTAACTTCACATTTACAAAGGGGAAAAAAAAAAGTTTACAGAGAAAAAAATCTCCTGAAAAGTGGGGACTGACGTCACAGCTAAGAAACTACCGAAGGTCTCCTTCCGTGCTTTGGAATGAACGTAAGCATAAGGATTACATTAATCCATGCCATGGTGTGATTTAGCAGTAAATTATGGCATTAAATCTAGGTTAGAAGATGCCTATAATGATTAAGGTATTTTCCCATTTTCCTAACAATTAGCAACTCTAACTAAGTAGAAATCAATTTAATTAAAGATGAGAGTGAATAGTAAACCAATTACCAAAGTCAGGTGTAATAAATATGAGCACTGTTACTTAATCCAGAAATTCTAGATGTTGTAATTTATGTATTTATATAGAAAATCAACTAAATTTAAAGAGGAACTGTCTTAATTCTCTTAATTCCATGATTTCCTAAATTACATGATTTACGTTTGCAAACGTTTGCTAAAACGAATTTTTCAGAAGATTAATAATACTTCTTTAAAAATCTCTTGTTATTACATGAAAGGATTTTTGCTGTTGTTCTTTAATTTGCCTATTTGTGTTTCTGCATTTAAAACTAATTGGGTGAAGTATTCCAGAAGAACTTCTAAACCTGGTTGCTTAGGTTTAGATCTCTTAGCTAAACAAGAGATCTAAATTGAACGAGTTCTAATGATTTCAATTCAGAAAGTCTTGATTAATGAGCAGGTAGGATAATGATAGTCCCAGTAATAAACTGCTTGTGTTTTAGAAAAATATATGCCATATTTATCTGGCCAACTCAGCAGTACTTCTTTAACTGTTATTTCAAATGCCTCAAATATTATAGAAGTTACCTGAGAAAGTTAATGTGATAATCAGAAGCACCTGACTTATAATGAACCCAAGAGTTTCTGGTCCATATTACATGAAAAAAGGAAAAATATATACTGGCTCATTGCAGAGAAAACATACACAACTAATATTATATGGGATTTCTACATTCAAAGAGTACCCTTTTTTTTTTATTGCAGTCAGTAATGCTTAACATATAATTCACCATCTTAATCATTGTTAGGTATATGGTACAGTAATGCTAATATATGCACACTGTGGTATAACCAGGTCTCTAGAAATTTTTCATCTTGCAAACCAAAACTTTAGATGAAAAATAACTCCCTTCCTCTCTTCCCAAAAAGTTCCTTCTTAAAGGTATTTAGGGCTTAATGGTTTTTAAAATGCAATTATCACAGATTTTTATTTTTTATAGTCATAGTTCGACAATAAACTGAGCAATATAGTAAATTTCACTCTAGTCCACATCAAGTTGTCTTTAATATATAAAACCATATACATGACATCTATAATGTCTTCCAGTATTTATAAATTATATTTGTTTCAAGGCTTGCCAATCCTCAGAGGATATTGGAGCCATTAATGTAAATTAGGGAGAAAGGCCATGGGTCTGCCATTTTTTCCCGTAAAGAGCCTAAGTGTAAACATCTTGGGCTTTGTAGGCTGTATGGTTTCTCTGGCAAATATTCAACTCTGCAACATTGCAGCACAGAGCATCTAGGGACAATGCATAAATAGAGGAGTATGACTGTGTAAAAAAAAATTTAGTGAAAAAAAAAGAACAGAAAAACAGGTGACAGACTAGATTCCTCCTACAGGCCATAAGTTGCCAGTCCCTGAAATAAAGAAAGCAATGGAGGGACAATGACAGAGAGAGGAAGAGGGGCAAGGACAGGGAGTAGGAAACAAAGAAAACTATTTAAAAAAGTATTTATGGCGCATTACTCCAAAAAACAAATAGGTACTTAGCAAAGTTGACATTATTTGTTTTACTGACAAATTTTGATAGTGAAGCCCTGGAAAATGGAACAAATTTTTGTTTTGTGTGTTTATTGAGGACTTGTTTCAATGCTGACTGACCTACTGGCAGCTGACCTATGTCAGCAAAAATAATGAAAATAATGACTTTCAGTAAGTACCTAGGATTTGACTTACCTTAGTAATGGGTGGAATATGACAGTAATATTTCTGGCTCCAGGTTTGCAGACAAATTTGGTTCCTCCACCTTCAATTAAGTTGTCATCAGGACCCCCTTTCAGGAAAAAGGAGATAAATTTAGTTTATTAGAACTTTTACAAAAAAATAAACCAAGGCTATGGGGATGAACGTGAGGCTATCACAAGAAGGGCTGCCATTGAAAACAGTTACCTTCAAATCTATACAATTATTTTGAATGATTGGATTCAGTTAGTCGTCCTCATTACATAAACTGCAGGGCAGCATTTTCACTCTGGAGCGAAAGGTCAGTAAAGATAAATAGTGTTTTTAAAGAAGCAGTACAGGGTAAACCCAGTTAAGCTTCTAGATCTGCATTCGTCAGTGTCTGTCTTAGATGGTGCAGCATGTGAAACTTTCCCAAAGAGGAAGCAGCATTCAAGGGTGTCGAAGGCTGTTCAAGGCTGGAGCAAAGACCACATAAACCTACCTGACCACACTTCATCAGTCTAAGCCCCAGGAATTTCAAGATACACTAAGTAACACTAAATTTTTTAAAAATCCTGCTAATGAAACGATACAGTGCTTTCTTATTACCTAGGGTTTTTTTCCCCTTCATTGAAAAGCTTCTTATAGTTTAAATATATATAAGAAGGTGATATAATTTATATATAAATATTTATTTAAGATTTTTTAAGGCTTTAAGACTTTCAAAATAAATAGATGTTTACCATAAATCTCTCACACACATTTTATACACAAAAATTAGAAAAATTAAGGTGTTCTTAAACCTATATAATTTTCAGAATCCAGCTTTTCTTAATGACCCAGAGTTGTCAATATCCTTGTTTGCTAAAAGGTGTCACTAGTGGGTTTCTTGAAGGAGTGAATCCAGTATTTTAGTCCAGCCTCTAATACTGATTCCACAGGGTTTAATGCTGATACGTACTTGATGCTACCAGAAGGCTTAAAGAGAAGGTGTTCCTACACCGACCAAGACCCATAATCTTTCCTCAAACGATCCTTAACAGGTTCATTAATTGAAACATTGAAGGCTCATGGTATGAGGAATACCCACTCAGCTCACACATACTGAGGCAAAAACAACTCATTTTGACTCTTTTTTGGGCCACAGCCGTGAAGATGCCATTGACTTAAGATAACATCCTAATTTCAGAGGTTTTAAAATGTGAAAAAATGTGTATCTTAGGATGTTGGGAGAAATGCTTTCCCTTCCCCACACACTACTCAGGTCACCTACTATGAGAATGAAAATTAACGTAATCCGTGGCCTCTATCTTTTACTCACTCCAGATGAAGTGAAGTAATCCCCTTGGTAAAACCAAGAAGACCGAGCTGAGTATGCCGGTCGCAGCAGCCTTCTTATTCCACTTTAGAGACCAGAATGCCCGCAGACGGCCAGTGCTGTCTCACAAAGTCAACAATAAAGCTCTTGCTTTGTCAGGGAAGGATGAAGTGGTCTAGTCCCTTCTGTAAGGGGGTGAGTCCATTTGTCTAATTTTGACGTTCATTTAGCAAGCTCAGTTGGCCCTCATAGTAGACCACATCTCCCAGGCTAGCTTATGTCAGTATAAAAGCTGATAACTCGCCTTCCATCTACCTTACTTGTGTTATTTAATAGTATCAGAAATCTGACAGTAAAGACAGATGCCATTTCCTGGGCCTCCTCAAAATCCGAACAATCCACGCTTAAAATATTCCATTTCTTTTTTCTAAATTCAACATTCTCTTTCCAATTACAGCTCTTTGCATGATACCAAACAAAACTAAATCTCATTTGATTTATTATCTATCTTAATGGTCTCCAAGGTATCTTGGAGACTGGCTGATAAAAACATGTGAAGCCTCAGAAATCCATACCCTGGATCATCAAGACTTCCCTGAGGCATCCGAGTCTAGACAAATCCCACTTGGATCAGTAGTTTCCACCAACTAATCACAGCATGGCTTTTCTTATGAAAAACAGAAAGTATAATGGCATATACCCCTCTTGATTCAAAATCATGAGCTATTTTTTCCCATTCGAAAAAAAAATCCATCTTGTATTACTATATTTACACCAGAGATATCAGTGTTCTGCAGTCAGTGGTTTTGCAAAAGGAGAGCATCAAGACTACCACCAACACGAGTCCTTTCACAAAATCCTCTTCTAAAGGGCGCATGTGTGGTTCCAAACAAACAGAACAGTACAAATAGATCGTCTTTATCAACACTTCTAAGATCATAAAATGAAGTCAGTACTGAATTACCAAGGAAACGTGTGTATGTGTAGAAAATAAACAGGTTATATTCTGCACTCCAGGCACAACATAAATTACTTTCTATGAGGGGCACCTGGGTGGCTCAGTGGGGTAAAGCCTCTGCCTTTGGCTCAGGTCATGATCCCAGGGTCCTGGGATGGAGCCCCACATCGGGCTCTCTGCTCAGCCGGGAGCCTGCTTCCCTTCCTCTCTCTCTGCCTGCCTCTCTGCCTACTTGTGACTTCTGTCTGTCAAACAAACAAAACCTTTAAAACAAACAAAAACTTTCTATGAAATAAATCTACACAACAATAAAGTGCGTTCATGTATGGAATACAAGCATTTCTTTTAGGGACAAATATGAGTTAGACTACATGATCTCCAACGCTTACTAAAAATTTGTAGGTGCTATGATTTTTGATACTTAATAGTTACATACAGACCTGATAAACCCAGCTGCAGTCAAACTGGGTAGATTCGTGCATACCAAATGCACTGACGGTGCGCACACCGCCATGTCCTGCTCTACACCCGGCTTCCATCAGGAGGGCCCTGTCCCTTCCTACCATTTCTTTAGGCAGCAGGGCTAGCCTTCAACTGTTGAGTGGCCCTCTCCCAATGTCCACAATTCTGTTAGCATTGACTTTATATAAAATAACCTAAACACGGGTCACTTGTATTGTCACTTGCTTTCTAATTGCTTAGGTAACATTATCCTGCCTGGGATGGAACTTTCTGGAAAGTATACATTTGCTGAATGCAGGAAGACATGGAGACCTACCTGCATAGAATGTCATTGGAGTTAGATGAGAAAATATACATGCAAGTTGTTTGGGAACTGTCGAAGACTTAACAAACATAAGCAATTCTCTCTGCACCCCCAGAGCCTTACAGGTAACAGGTGTGCTTAATAAACACTTGTTGATGACAATCATATAGGGAACGTAGATAACAAAAGATACGAAATAAGGCCCATGGGCCACGAGAAAGGTCAGCAAGAGGAAGATTTGGCTGTGAAAATGAAGGATGAGGACTAGCATCTGGCTCGAAACTAATAGTTGCATTTGTTCCCTGTTAGCACCAGAAAGATGATGATGACTGCTTTACAGAGTGGTGTTAAACTAAATAAAAAGTAAACTTTGGGCAGAAATACTTCAACCCCTCAACAGAATTCCTCCTACAGGAGCCTCATTTTATGCTTCTGGGCCCACTACAAACCCCATCTCCCCTGCATTTGATGTGATTTCCTCTTTACTATGAGTCCGAATCCAGCTTACTCGATTACCAAAAATAGCACCAACCCAGTGAAAATGTTCTTGAAAATACACAGGTCGGAACCAAAAGTAAAGACTGTGGCCAAAGACCATATGGTCTGAGTGTCGAATCCTCTGAGAGTTCGTCCAGCATTTCAACATTCTGAGTGAGAAAACTCGCCTCTCCTCATCCGCCTTCCCGTAATCAGGTAATCTGGGACCGGCTGTCACAAGCGCTCCGAGGAAACATGTTCCACCCCGGGAAGAGCACGCAGGGGCCAGAGCATCTCCTTCGCCTTCATTCATTATGCTTACAGTCTAATCTCAGCTGTCAGCGGCTGGGTGATAGGCACCAGAGAAAATGCTGAATGATGATGGATGGTTGGGAAGAAAAGGAAACTGACAATGGTATTACAAGTAGAATATATCTTGTGCAGAAAAGAGAGGAAATGCCCCAGTCATATTTCAGTTTCAAACAATGAGGACAATGGTCTGACAGGCTCTTACAGACACCTGGCAAGAGGCACCAAGGCCACCAGTGACTGCTGGGATGACAGCATCTCCGGGCTCACAACTGAGGCCCTTCTTGGAGAATTCGCTACATGAAAGTCATCAGCTCCTCAACTTATTTCCTCCTTGATTCTTCCGAAGTGCAATTTGATGTCATTTACAATGAATACAGTCACTTTAATAAAACAGAAAAGGAAAACCACAGCCCGAGAAATGGAAACAAATGTCCTCACTACCTGGTCTAGGGGACAGTGGGGAAAAATCGCTAAGACCGGTGTCAGACCCCAGACAGCTACTTAATACTAGAAGTGTGATAGAATTACTTAAATTTTGGCTTTCCCATTTCTAAAATGCATACTGAAATTAACTCTTTCAAAGACCTGTGGTGGTAACATCCTCCTGGGGATTCAGCACACTTACACCTAGTATACCTCAAATAAATGCTCTACTTTTCTCCTTAGAATGACCAAGCAGTTAAGGATCTACCTGATCACATACACACACAGAAAACATTCCTGGAATGTAAACTAAAACACGAAAGATCCAATCAACAAAATGCTACTCTTGCTACTTTAGGCAGCATTGTATGAAGTCAATACCATTCTCAGCAGCAATCAGAATATGTCTGTCTTATTTGGGGGAATTTTTGCAGAGAAAGATCAGAAAATTGTTGAGAACACTTAAAGCATGACAGAAAAAAAATAACCAATATGTTACAATAAATATATGGATATAATGATTATGAGCTGTCTGTGCCAAGTGCTTACATGAAGACAGGGTAGAGTCTGGTGGTCAACGGGGCAGAGACACGGAGAGCCTTATCAGACATGTTTGACGGGGCTGGGATTTCAACTTGACCCTTCCACATTGTAAAGAGTCACAGTGAAGATTTTTTTTTTTGTTTAATAGCAAATACTCTGCTTCATAAACACTTTCGAAGGATTATGAGAATGCATTCTGATTGCATCAGTAAATAGGGTCTTTAATTGTCTCTAAGAGCCTGCTGAATGGCCTCAAAGTTCCCTGAATTCACAGCTGTCACCTTGTTCTTTGGATTAAGTTCTTTAGTGAGTACCCATTTAAAAGCACAGATTATCATTAGGACTTAATACTGTTGCTGCTGTTACCCCCACTACCCAACCTGTGACCAGGGACTATCTATGGGCTTGGGGTTTGGCACGAGATTAGGAAGAAAAGGGAAGTATGATACCCATTCTAACCCTTGAATCACTTACTGTTATGGTTAAGTCAAGCAAATCAAGATTGGTGGTAACTTTCTACTTTTCATGGTAAGTTGCTGTTGGACCTGGGAAGGAAATCTTGGCATTAAACTCCTTCTAGGCAAGGATCACCTTGTAGACTCAACTTGCACCAAGTCTATGATTATTAACAACAATATAATTTTGTTCATGGATGTATCTCCTGGGCTTAGAATAGTTTCTGGCACACAATAAGCATTAAGTAAGTATTTGCTGAATGAATATATGAATAAACAAATGAACAAACAAAAAGCGATAATGTCTCTTTTAGATCGTGTGAATTCTAAGTACAAACCACCTAGGAACAAACAGCAGTTGTGTTTTGCATAAAGTATGTTCAGTCAGGAATGCATGTTTCAGTAAAATGCTGAAAAATTATAAGGTATTATTTGTAGAAAACAATCTCCCAAGTAGAAACAAATTAGTTATCCCCACCATTAGGGGAGTAAATGTCTTGTCTATGTTTCTCTGCTCAATTATATTTTATTCCTGTGCAGCTCTAATATTGTACTGTGTACATAATTAAGACGAGTGTCAAGTATGACACAGAGTACGCAGGGAGAAGGTCAAGGGGCAGGAAGGGGACTCACATTAATAAAACATCTACCAGGAACCTGGTACTCTGTTGGACCTGTAACATAAAACATCTCGTTTAATCCTAGTAATAGCCCTGTCATATTAAAGAAATGGAGACTCATGGTCTTGGGAGAAGGAGTACAGAGTCTTGCTCAAAATCAAAATCACACATGCAGGTTCAGTATTTAAACTGTTTTTCCCAACTATATACACACTACAATGTGCTCGATATCACTCCATGTTCCAAGAAACTGAAAGGTTGAAAAAAATGTCTCAGGTGATGGGTGATACAGGAAAATGCTAAAACAGGAGGCAGTAAACTGATTTAATGGTGGTTTGACATATAAAATGCATTTTCCATGGTAATTGACATTCCATTTTCATGGAATCGACACTGAATACAATAGTTGGTTATCCAAATCAATGAACAAAAAGCCTCTCTGATCAAAAAAGAAAATGAAGCCTTACAACATTTTGTAGATAAAACCATCATATAAACAATGATTCTGGAGGGAAAACATTTAATGGTCTAACTGAGGCCAGAAAGCACACTTTTCTCTCTAATACTGTCCCAGCTGCAAAAATTAGAACTAACTTAACTTTTCCCCATTTGTCCTGACTGGCCAATGCAGGGTCAAACTACTGGTTAGGACTTCCGGGAGGCCCAGAAACATGCAGGTAGGAAGACGAGAAAGGGTCCAGCCCTTCAGGGAGGGAAATTTGGAGACTCTGCCTGTATCAATACCCAAAACACTGACAGAAGCCCATTTTTTTCCTGCTCCCCCCCCCAACTTTTTTTTTTTTTTGCTTGTTTCTTTTTTTTTTTTTTAATTTTATTTATTTATTTGACAGAGATCACAAGTAGGCAGAGAGGCAGGCAGAGAGAGAGGAGGAAGCAGGCTCCCTGAGGAGCAGAGAGCCCGATGTAGGGCTCGATCCCAGCACTCCGGGATCATGACCTGAGCCGAA